>NW_010432443.1:31147-41971 GCF_000710305.1 Buceros rhinoceros silvestris | reverse complement strand
GAGGTCAGTCCTGTCATCTGCTGTTTAGGTGGTTACCATCTTTCACCCTCCCCCATGCCGCTTTGTCCCCCTCTGCCTTGGGGCAGCAGCAAAGGTGGGGACCCTACTGTGACCGCTTTTCAGCCCGATCCTATTTACTGCCTCTTACAAAAGGCTGTTGACTTCAGCAACGGGCAGTTGCTTTCCTGTGGAGGGCTGGGGGGCAGCCTCCAGGGATTCGTGGCCCCCAGCCTCAGCAGCCCCTCGGCTGTTACCTCTTATTTGAGGCGCTTCATGTGCAGCGCATTGCGATAATCTCAGAAAATGGGGTAGTAATGCGTTGCTGGCAGGTGTCTGCTTCTTTTAGCAACTCACTCTCAGCTGGTTTCTGAGTTTTGTTTCTGTTTAAAACTTGCTGCTTGGACTTCTCGTTGGAAGGATGGAAATTTTCTGTGAAGCTCATTTATTTTGTAATTGCGGTTTCCATTTCTGTCCATTCTTCGAATACTTAATGTCTTTTCTGTCCCGTGGCAGCTGGGTTTTTCATGTTGGCTTTACCTGATGCCAAACTGTGACTGCTGGCACCCAGTGCTGCTGCAGACGAGTTATTCAGTAGCCCGCATGTACCTACGATCCATGATTCCTGATGTGTAATGATCTTCGTGACACTCAGTTCAGTAGGGAAATACTGTCTCCATCACAGATGGAAAGACTGAGGCACCGAAATATTTATGGCCCAAGGTCACACAGGAAGTATGTGGTGAGGCAGGGAATTGAGTCTAGATTTCCTGAGACTCAGATTAGCATTTTAACCAGTGAAGCATCCAATAAATTGACCTTGGAGTTGATATCCAGTGTTTCAGACAGTGCTTGGTGTTTTGTTTAGAGCAAGAAGCAAAGCCCAAGTCGCTTCCCACACTCACATTCCTTCGCTTGTTTTTTTTTGTAATTTGTACATGAAAAAGGTGGTAAAATAGGGAAGATGTTGACTTTCTCCAGGCTGTGATGAGGCACGTTGAAAACCAGCCAGCTCTTAACGCTGCCCTCTCTCTCAGGTCTCTTTACCTCACTGTGTTCCACATCTGGGGAAGGTGAGGAATGCTGCTGTTGTCTGGGAAGGATTTGTTCTTAGCGAGGATCAAATATACCTAATATTCGACACAGGCGAGTTGAAAGCAGTGTGCTTGGTGCTCCTTGGTGTCCCGATCCTCGTTTGGGACCCCTGATAGAGCGGGCTGGGAATGAACAGGGCTTTCATCGCCTGGCCGCAGCCTCTGCTGGAGCAAGCTCTTACAGGTTGTTCCCCCGGTTGTAGGCTCAGTATTGTTGCAGCAAGTTTTGGAAAACTTGGCCTTAGCCACAGTTAAGCGGCACTTTGACAATGAAATGGAATAATTTCAACTTCTCGGGCTTTGTATCTGCACAGATCTGTATCGCAGCCTGTTTTCATTCCTGATCTGTTAGAGGAGCTTGTTTTTGTTTGTCAAATGTGGATTTTTGCTGCAGTGTTTTGCTTGCCAGTGGTTTGAGGAACTGGATGTTGGAGTAGTTTAAAACAATAACTCCAAGCGTATTCACCTTTCGAGAGAATAAAGATAACTTTGTCTGCACAAATGCATTTCCTGCCGCAACCCTTGGTCACAAAGTGCATCTTGCTTTGATGTTGTACTGAAACCAAGAATATCAATGCGCTATAGAACACTTTTAACGGTCTTTTGTTTGGGGTTTTTTGGGAGGCAAGTGTTGCATCGTGTTGTCTGTGCAGCTTGTCACACCCATACCAGCAATCTTTCCTCTTTTATCTTTATTTTTAGGAGAGGTTTGGTGAGTCCTTAAGAAACACGATTTTATATGTGCTGTGCAAACAGGGAGCAGGACGCTGGAATTTTGACCAGCGAGAGCCTGGCCTTGGCAGACCCCGCTGGAACGCAGCACACTGGCGCGGTTCTCTGTAGGCATCTGTAGGCCTGTTTCTACACCCGTTATTGAGGAAGGGTTTGGAATCCCTTTGGGTGAATTTCAAACAAATTAAAATACATCTTTTAAGCTTGGAAGACTGAAACGGGCCCTTTTATTGGGTGACCTGCTCTTTCCCCCAGCTTGGAAGGCTTCTTGTCAGACTGTAGAAGTAGGCTTGTAACTTTAAAGAAATATAGAACTGGGAAAATACAGAACTGGCATTCTTACAATATTCTGCGTTGCAGTCGTGAGCTGCTGTGAAATGTTGTAAGAATGCCTTCCCTCATTACAGGCTTTCTTAATTTCCTGTCATCGTTTCACTTAATCAGAGAGGAATTTTAAACCGATCTCTGAAAGCAGATGAGCAACCCTCAGTATTAGTAATACTGCGACAGTCGAGAGGCTTTAGGAAAAAAATTACATTCTCCTGGCTAATGTGGCTGTATCTCAGGACAATCAGCTCTGAGCTGTCGGTGTTTAGAATCGCGGCTGTTCACTGCTCTGCGTTCAAGGCTGGTGGATGTCAGAGGAGCGACCTTTTCAGGTTTTCAACTGTTTTTACCAAGTTGGCACGAAGCTCACCAAGGTCAAGATGGTTAGTGTTCAGCTGTTATCTTTGCTGCAAGCCAGACCTTAACTGAAAAGTTTTGGATTCCTGAGCGAGGAGCACACACTGGACTCTTTATTGCATTCTTGAAGAGCTTATTGTAAAAGCAGCGATAATTTATTCTTTCGGTGGTGCTAACACAATCCTTTCTGTGTATTGACCGGCAAAGACAGACCGCTGGCTCGCAGCCCTTCGTCCGCTCCAGTCTTCATGTAACCCTGCTATTGTTCCTGGTACCCCAGTTGATGTGGAAAATGCCTACGTTTGCTCAGGATTCACTTTTCCGGCTTTGGGCCTGATGCTTTATGGGGGTTTTTGCTCATGTCTTATTAAAAGTAGTTCAGGAGGAATATCTATTAGGCCGTGACTTCAGAAACATCTGTGCCTCGCAGGCAGTATCACCTTTCTGGGGGAATAACAATGGCTGTGCTGTGTTTGCTGGAGGAAGCTGGGAGCTTCTGCTGGCAGCCACCTTCGGCCGTGAACTACCTCAGGGGGCAGCAGCTTCTCGCAGCGTTCCAGCAGAACTGCAGAACACACCTGCCTGTGCCGTACCTGTAGAAAAACTGACTGACGCCAAGTTTGGAGAGCCAAACTGGTGCAGTTCCTAATCCTCAGCGTGCAGAGGACTGATACTGGATCCAGTTTATTTAACCTCTTGAACAGCTTTAGTGACTGGTGAAGCTGTTCCTCACCTTCTCCTAGAGGATCATCTTTAGTGGAACGGTTTCTAAACTGAAGTTGTGCTGCCCTGTAACATTAATTGTACAGTTCATGTCTTTTTTTGTCTTTGGAGCAGAGTTACCTCTCACTGGTCAGATCACAGATAAGCAGTGGAGCGTCTGGCTCACAGGGCACTGGTGTGCACGCGGTGTTTGTGCAGGGGCCGGGTTTTGCATACTGCACACACTGAATAAAGGCAGGGAGGCTGCGGGAGCTCTCCCGGTTCGCTCCCAGCAGAGTCGTCCTTGAGGTTTGTTTGCTGGTTCTAGTGGTCTTGATCGCTGGCTGTGCTCTGATGTCTGTTGCTGGTTTATTGAACATAGGTTGTTTTCGGCACCTGTATTTTTGAAGACTTTATGCTTGCCAAGTCACTAAAAAGAAAACTATTCTCTTCGTGTCTGCAGAAAGAAGACTGAAGGACAGTCCAGCACGTTGCTCACACTACAGCAGGCTCTGACCGGGAACACTGACCAACAGGAGCAAGCTCAGGTCAGGAGAGCATCAACGGTAATTAGATGGAACCTACTGTCTCCCAGATCTTAGGAGGCGTTTTTTCCTGTTAAGTCTCTCAGTAACACTTTAAGGTGAAATAGTATAAAAGTATTTGACAAACTTCTAAACTTAGGACTCCTTTCTTTTTTTCCCTGGAAGAAGTTTTTGGATAACTTCTTATTAAATGGAAAACATGAAATGAAGGAAGAACTGATAGAGTTCTCGAGGTAAGAAAGAGGTTCAGTATTTCCACGTAAACATCATTATTTTAAAAGGTAGCAACCTTATCTTTATTTTCACATTGTTTTCTCCACCCCTCTCTCTCTCTCCCCCTGCCCACCCCTGCACCCCCACCCCCCGTAGCTGGAAGTTTTGTCCTAGAGAGACTTGCATAATTGGCCTTTGGATAAAGAAAGTAAACGCTGGTTTTAAGCAAAATGCATTTCCTGTGTGGAAGATGGCTCATGTGGGTTGTAGCACAGTGATAGGTGACCGACTAGGTGGCCTTGCTCACATACTTGGTTGTAGTTGGGGCTCATGGCACTGATCAGGTCATGGGACTGACCACTTGAAGAGCGGGAAGAAATCTGTCAGAAAATCGCCATGGTGACATTTGTGGGAGCCAGATTGCTTTTTTATTTATTGGAAATTCCTGTGAATTCACTTCTGACGTACAGTACTGTCAGACCATTAGGAAACCATGGCAATCGCACCTTAAACACACAAATAGCCAGGAGTAAAGATGTGGTTTAGGAGCTGCTGGCCAGAACAGTGTGTTTTACTTGGGAGAGGAATAAGCCAATGAAGTATAAAGTAATGGTGAGTCAGAAATCACCTTTTGGATGTAAAGGCACAAAGCAGCTGACATTTTTTGAAGAGCTGACGTATGTCCTGAAGAGCAGCATCAGAATTTTTCTAAAGAGAACATTTAGGTATTGAACTGCCCGCTGCGTTGGTGGCAGCCTGGTCCCTCCAGTTCATGGGTTTGATCTGGCTGTAGGTTAGAAGCGAGCGGTTGATAGATAATCTTGCTCAAAATGGGCATCCGTTGATAAGACACAACGATTCTCCAGTCACTCGTTAACGCTGATGGATTTGTGGTTGCTGCACGTGGTGTGGGCTGCCCGGAGCTTACAGCGGTGTGTTCTTCAGCCTGACCCGACTGCCGCCCCGAGGAAAGGGTCACACGGCAGCTGCGCATGGCGAAATGGCATTTTGCGATCAGCACGTTAGCTGTGGTGTGTCACGGAACTGAAAGGCAGCCAAGCAGGGTTCAGCTTTTCTGGGGTGAGGATGTGTTTTGGCGGTGGTCAGGCCCCGTCTGATGGAGAATTAGTTTTCATGGTAGGACTGTGCACCAAAGTTCCAGGGTAATACGTGAATCGTTCATGGCGTTACACTCTCCTGCTGTCAAACAGGTATTTTTTGGGAGGAAAACCATTTAGCTGTGTTAAATTTGGGTGATGTATTTTTACCTGCTGTTTAATGCCATTTATTAAAATAGCTTCAACATTGATACGTCTTCAGCAGGGATCAGTTTCTTCCAGTTCTGCTGAAGTGTTCCAAACTGGTGAAGCAATCTTGACCATTAACAGCTGGCTTCGTCATACTCCAGTAAGGTGAAGGACTAGGGGTGGCCTTGAACGGCTGCATGGGTGGAAGGAGCTTTAGTGCTCCTTAAGCCAGCCTGTGTTAGTACCAAGCAGACAGCCTGGATTCCTTCCTCCGAGGGTTCTGTCTGCTTGTATTTCTATCCATTTCAAAACGACAGGGGTGATATTTGTTTAGAATTATGATGCAGTTTTCCAGGATGTTATGTAAACAACTTCTGGGTGTATTGTAAACTGTCATTTTGCTTCTTTAATGCCTGGATTTCTTAAAATATAAACATTATAAAAATATATCCATAAACTGTCATCCTTAGGTTCCTCCAGTCGGTGGTGATTTCCACTTCTGCCCGTGTCACGGTGTGATTACGTCCCTGAACTCGTGGCAGGTTAACTGATTAACTATTGAAAGCTCAGATACAGCAGCACGTTATTTCCGTGAACCCATGCAGCAGCTGAGCTCAGCTGTGCTGAGGGGTTCTGTGCATGTTCCTGCACCTCAGAAGCGCCGAGTGAGGTGTTCCTGCACAAACCTCACGTGTATGATCTCATGTTGGCATTTTCCATGAACTAAAACATGGTCTGTTACCGTGAGACTGCTCAGATGTGGTAATTTAAGTAGGTTATTGGTGTGTTTTAGCCCTGGGTTTAAGTGTAACCTGTTTTAACTAGACTAATTTGATCCGCCGTGCAGCCTGAACCTCTTCTCATGTTGCACAAAGAAACACTTCAGTTCGTGTATCAAAATAATTCTTCCTCGCTTGAAGCTTGCATGATCTCTTACCAGTTGAAGAAATCCTTTGCTTTCGCTGTATTTTTATGCCTGTTTGGAAGTCGTGTCTTGGAAGAGAGTTCTCAGATTAAAAGGCCCGCTTGTGTCAATGCATTGACAGGCAGCATCAAGCACACCTCTGGGCTGCAGAAGCAGACTGAGTCAGAGCGAGCGGAAAATCAGCCTTTGCTTTCCTCAGAGCCTGCAGACACCTGAACGCAAACTCCTGCTCGTGTTCACCTTGTGAAGTGCTGATTTCTTTCTGCTTTGTGGGGCTGGGTGACCAGCTGCACTGACCGGTCTCGTGGTAGGGAGCCGTTCCTGGAAGCAGCATTGTTCTCGTGGGTTCTAGGGAGATGGGTGATGCTTTCTCTTAGAGTTGAATGAAAAGTAACTAAATTGTTAAGGATTTGGATAGAAGCATTTGGAAAATACCTCTTGGATCACATCTTATTCTATCACACCTGCTGTACCAACATGGTGCATGTGTCTGCCATCCCATAGTGCTCTCCAGCTTAACTGAGGACAGGTATTGCCCAGCTCTGCACTACAAAGGTCTGAGCTTTGGGGCTTCCCTGGCAGAATCCCGGGAGGTTTCACTGGCTCAGCAATGTGGCATCCACGTGGGGTGGTTGGGACAGAGTAGCTCAGCTCAGGTGATGCTTAAACTTGCCACTTTCCTGGCTGCTTCTCAGCCACTTTCTTTTTGAGGGGAAAAGATTGCCATAAAAGAGATTGGATTTTACCTTCCACTTCAAGGCCGAGTGTGTCCCCTAGGAAAGAATTGCACTCGGTTACCCTGGTCCTTCACCTGAGCTTCAGAGTGGTGGAGCACACACGGCTCGCTGGAGAAACTCGCACTTGCCATCTGGTAAGTCTTGGCACAGTTTTAAACATTCTCCTGCATCTGTTGAGATGTGTAGTTACATAGAACTGTAAACTCCAGCTGCTTTTTTTGCTGGCTGGTTAAGGTTTCTCTGTGGCTGTTACTGCATCATCACCAGGACACATTCTCAGGTCTAGAGAAGGGTTTGGGTTCCAAGAGTGCAGGGTTGGCTTCCCAGAGCTGTGTGTTTTATTGGCAAGGAAACACCCTCTTCACTTTCCAGCTGCTCTTTACCACCGCGCCACGAGTCCTGGGAGGACGCTGTTGTGGCTTTTGTTCTCTGAAGAGTCTTCCCCTCTCATTTTTCATCTTTCAGCAGTGAGCTCTACTTTGGTGACTGCTCAGAAGGGTGTTTTGGAATTCCTTTTCAGTGGACTGTGGTGTATGTTACTTCTGTAACTTGTAAGTGATTTAGG
The DNA here is from genome assembly GCF_000710305.1 of Buceros rhinoceros silvestris. Lineage (NCBI taxonomy): Eukaryota > Metazoa > Chordata > Aves > Bucerotiformes > Bucerotidae > Buceros > Buceros rhinoceros. The sequence continues at coordinate 34,530 of NW_010432443.1, read as the reverse complement.
CAGGCACCTGGGTACAGAATTTCAGCAGTAAACTGGTTTCCTTCAAGGCCTGAAGAACCAGAGCAATGTTTCAAAATGCAGGGGGCACAGTTTCACACTTAGAAAATCGTATTTTAAATAAATACTTCGTTACATTGCATTTATTAAAAGCTTTTTCATGTAAGCTTGGAAGTTTCATGCTTTATGTAGCTTTAGGACATTAAAACGGACAATTTTGCTTATGCCAGAGCATGTCCTCTTCCTCGCTGGTGGGAAGGAGCAGTTTTGCATTTCATTCGTTATTTTTTTTTTAAACAGCGATGATACAGCTGGAACATGTCTTAGCCCCATCTTTAAAGATGAAATACGGATGAAACACTTGAAGGGCTCAGTCCTTTGAGGTGTTTGGGTCTCTTAACACTTCTAGAAGCAGGAACAGGACCTTCCCTGGGTTTCGTTTATGGGGCTGGTGTCTTAGGAAGCGGCACAGGAGTGCTTAGGATATGACACTGCTTTTCTGGCAGTGAGAGTAAAGACATAAAGTAATTAAAACAATGAAGGAAAATATTTATGTGAAAGTCGTGTCATGTTTGCCTTATAGAAGCCGTTAATGCAAACTCTGCAGGCCTCGTAAATGAATAATTAAGAGGCCAGACATGGCCTTAATGTGACCAATGAGCCAATCGTTAAATAACAGCTCAAATCAAACCAAACGTCATGTACTCTGGGCACTGGCGGATGCTTTCTCCCCTGCTCACAGTTCTTAACAGCGGAGTTTCTCCTGCGAAGAACAGCCCAAAGTTCTGCAGTCGCTGGGAAAAGGCAGGTAACCCTGCAGGGTTTGTTTTGGCGGAGCAGAGCAGAGCCCTCAAATCTTGAGGGATGTAGTTTCAGGCTGGTAAATAATTCTGAAGTGCTCTGGGCGGTGGCTCGTGTTGTTTCTATTTGAGGGTGGAGGGGAGCAATTTTTTTTTATTGCTTTCCTGGCACAGTCACCTCAGGAACCTGATCCTGATTGGTAAGGGAGCATGAACATTGATATTATCGCTTATGTCAGAGTTCCCATGTGTCTGAGTCTGTTGTTTCTCTGCGGTTTGAGGGGTTTTTGGTGGCTGGGACATGAGAGCTTTCCATCACAGTCTGACTCCTCCTTCAGGGAGAATTTCTGTGGGCAGTTGGGTCTCACAGTACCCTGAGACATGAGCGTTGATGCTGAATTGAATCATCTTTATGGAAAAAAGGGTCCTGCAGTAATTTGCAAGTTGCTTTTCGCACATTTTCCCCCCTGCTCTCCCACAGAGCATTTACGCCTTGACTTCCCCCTCCAGGGGTCATTCTGTCAGTGGCCACAGGAGCCAGGCAGCTTTCAGCAGCTTTCTGCAGCTTTTAGGATGTTCCTAGAGGTCCTTGTGGTGACTGGTCTGGTGGGTTTGATCCCCACATGGTCTTTGTGAAGCAGAAGGACTGTCCATGCTAAAAGGCTTGTCGTCACTTCTGGTTCTTGCCATGGAAACTATCAGCACTACCTTGGAGTGAGCATGTAAGGAACAGTGAAACTGTCTGGAAAACACAGAGAATTGTTTTGGAACTGCCACTTTAGATGTCAAAAGAGAAAAGATTATTATTTTTTTAAAAAAAAAGTTTCTAGAAGAAACTTGGCACAGAGTGTGGAAACCTTGTGCTGTGTGTCCATGGGGTTGAGGTGGGTGTTTTGTTGAGGTTTCTTGTTTTACTTGGGTCACAGACCTCACCTTGGTCAAAATTGGGAGGCGCTACCTAGTGATACCTAGATCAAGCTGACATCGGGCTGTGCAGCTCAAGTATTAAAAGGGTTTGACTGAGCTCGTTTGTTGGGTAAATCATGAAGAGCTTTTTCAGTATTGGAGTGGTGGTGCCTGTCTGGCTAGAAGCCAGGCTTCATATAAGATGGTGCTGACAAACTCACTAGGGTGTCGTTACAAACGATTTCCCGCATTTCAATCCAAACACGGATTCCGGTGTGAACAGACGACTGTTCAGGAGTGGTGGTGGTCTCCGCAGAGCTGGAGGTGTAACTGAGCTGCTGTTAAGTCTCTCATTCCCTTCCTCTTGTGAAAAGTAAACCAGCCCACCTCGCCCATCTCAGGGGTGGTCCTGGGGCAGAGGAGAACTCTCTTCGGGTTGGGATGGCATCTTAGACACCTTGTTAATGCTGTTTGTTGAGAACCTTGGGTGAGAGAGGGGGGCTTGTAACTTTGTTCCTAGGTGTTTCCTACCTCAGCATTGTGTGGGGCATGAATTGGAGATCTGGGTGGGAGTGAGAGGTTTTAACAATTCATAAATAAGGTTTGATCTTTTTGACAAGGCTGCTCCTTAGCCTGAGGTCTGGGATGACTTTCATTTGGGTCTGCTCTTGTCCTTTTTAACAGCCGTTGGAGATCACTGATGCAGAGTTTAACTGACAGGGTCGAGTGTGTTTAAAAGAGACCTGGAGTTTAAGGCATGGCAGTGTCTCAACACTTTGTCAATGTACGTGAGCTTCGTATATGTCTGTGTCCACAGACCCAGTTCTAGACGTTACTGGTTTCCAAAGCTAAAGGACGCTTGAGTATGTTGCTTGTAATGAGCCTGTTGTGGGTTTTTTCCCCCCTACTTAGATAAATATAAATACTTAGATAAATTCATACAATATATAAAAGCGTGGTAAATACATAATACAGGTTAGGAATATAAAAGGTATAATTAAAGCTGTAGGGTTTTAGACAATACCTCCGATAAATAGCAGTGCTGTAGTAGGTTACTTCCTGCAGCAGATGTGAACTTATGCTCAGGCTAGAAGGTTGCATAAGGCACTGAACCTAGAAGTCAGGAAGTCTGAGCTAAATTTCTAGCTCTCCATCAGACTTCCTCTCTGGTTCTGGTCACATTGTTCTTTCGAACTCGGGCGTGCTGTATTTAACAGCGTAAAAAAAAAAATAGCTCTTCATTTAAGTAATAAGCTCCTTGGAATAAGAACTTTCTCACACTCTCTCCAGCACTTACTGTGATGGAAGAACAGTCCTTGTGATGGTGTGTGGGGGGGGTTGGGGAAATCTGCTCAGTGGAATGAAGCGATCCATTGCTATCCAGTGCTCCCTCCATTTAGCTTCTGTGTGCTGCCTTTCTGGAGAAAGAGATTTTTTTTAATTTACTGGAAAGAGATTTTTAATTTACTGGGAAAATATTTTCATAGGAGATAACAGGATTTTCAAAACTTGCTAAATATGTAATACTGCTACACATTTGCACAACAGATGATCTCGTGCTCTATTCATATGATTAAAGGATATTATTCCCATGAGAATTATTTTTTCAGTATATGAAATTTTTCTTTCTTTTCTTTGTTTTTACATGCCCTGCACATGAATAGTTGAAATTCAATGTTC
>NW_010432443.1:24777-31062 GCF_000710305.1 Buceros rhinoceros silvestris | reverse complement strand
CCTGCTGAAAGAGGAACCATGGCTGTAAAATCCTTGACGTGGTGTTGGCGTTTGCTGATGCCTGTTCCAAAGCTGCTCGTGATAAAACTAAAGTGGTGTGTTAGTCCAGGGAGATCATTCTGGCCATAGCTCTTTCTTGGAGATCCTGCTGTTGTAATCATGAAGCTGTTTGAGTTGCATCATCCCAGTGGAAGAGAACGGTTGAACGTGGCGCCTCGTTCCAAGCTGCACGTTGGCAAACAGCTGAAGGAGGTTTTGCAATGCAGGGGGAGTTTACTAAATACTTGGAAGTAACTACCCTGGTGTGCTACATCGGCAGATTGACTTCGCTTGGGGTTGAGACTGGTTTAGACGGTTTTAAATTTTAATTTCAGAACGGCTCATGAGAATCCCTAGTGTGTTCCAGACTGAAGGAACGATGGTCTGGTGTCATTTAGGCTTTGGTTCCCCACCTTTGCTTTCCCACTGTGGCCGTGCAGGAGCAGAACAGCTGTTTGGGATGTTCAGAAGAACCCAGCTTCCTCGCTGCGGTGCTGGCTTCAGGCGGGAGCAGGCGGAATCAATGAACGCTGGGTTCAGAGCGAGGCCTCGGGAGCTGGCCGGGCTCCAGGATGACTGCAGCGCTGCTGGAGAAGGACCGGGCTGGAGAAAAGGGAAGGCCAATGTTTCAGTCTTGCCGAGTCTCGGCATTTTTACTATGTCAGGAAGTGAGGTCAGGCCCGGCCGCTGTGTACGGGAATTGTTTTCTGGAAGGCTGGGCATTAAGATTTTCTGTTTTTCTTAGAAGCCTTTGTAGCGCGAGACCGTCAGTGGAAAATATTGCCTTTTTTTGATATGGTTACCATGATTAACTGTATGACATGAGCACAGCGGTGAGTTTACTCAGCAACACTTCACAGGACACATCTTTACAATAGGAACTGGTTTCATTTAGTTTAAAGTAATTTGTTTATTCTTATTGTGAAATAAACGACAAGATATTTCAGCTTTGTGTGTCTCCAACAAACAATCTGAGAAATCAGTAGCCCGGGCTGTTTCCGGTGTCGGTTTCTGTTAACTTACGTTATCCACTGTTGCTCCTCCCAGCCCTGCTCAAAGGGTGCTTCAGAAGGGTCATTTCTGAGATGAGCAGTCCCAGTTCTTTGGGGGTTTTTAATGACTATCACAGTATGTGGGTGAATTCATCCCTCGGCTCAGACAGGGATTGGGAATGGCCTTTAGCTGGTGCCTAATGGAAACCTCTGTGAAGAAATGAATCGGGCCAGAAGTACCCTTGAAAAATGTAACCTGTCTAAAAATTATCTGTTGAATTCCACCCTGACTCAGAGATCTCCAGTGTACAGTGACCGAGCTCTAGCAGATACCTCTACAGGCTCTGCTGTTGATTCATGCACAGTGATTCACTGATTCTTGGTACGTTCCTTTGCAGTTCTGAAAACGACTAAATTTGCCCGGTCTTTAACGCTTGTGGATGGGATTTTCCTTGTTTAGTTTTAGTCTGGAATTCCAGATTTTTGTGTATTAGCTCATCTTCAGTGTGAATGCAGCCTGTGAATTCTTAGTGCAAACTCTTTTTTCTTCTTTTTTTTTGCCCTGACCACTGGGATAGTTAGTGGTGATAAACTTAGAACACCCAGCTGCCAAGATGAGAGCCTGGAAAATCACTGTCTGGGCCCCTGTCACCAGGTGTACGATAGAATGACCTAGTCTGCAGGGCCCTGGGAAGACTGTTGATGCAGTTCTGCCTCTAGACAGGTTGTTCCTTTTTGGCCGTGTACAGCTCCCCGGCTGCGTTTGCCTATCCAGGCTGAATTGGTTTGGGGTAAATCCGGGGGGTCAGAGTGTGCCCAGCATCGGTGGCAGCCTTTGAGGGGAGCTGTGAGACTTGGCAGGACTTTGGGCTGGGGGAGGTTCAGCATCCTTGGATCTCCTCCCTGCCTACGCACCAGCTGCCCTCTGCCTTCTCCCCAGAAGCAGCTGCCTTGGCCCTGCTGCCGCCTTCATGGGGAGAGCTGTGGGGCCGAGCTGGCGGGCGGCAGGGCTGGGGTCCGTGCTGCCAGCCGCAGGAGCATGTGGGTAGTGGCTTTTCAAGATGCATCTCTGTTTCTTTGTTTTGTTTTTCAGGAAATTGTGCTGAGTATGTAATAACTTATCAGGAATTTTCCTTTTATTTACCCAAATACCACCTGCTTCCGTGATTGCAATGGAGACTTTCGGGACGCGAACCCAGCGGTACCGAGTTCAGGGGGAGCGCTTTATTCCCCGTGGAGTTTTCCCTGTTACACTGGAGAAGGGCTGAGTGAGCCCCATGCTTGTGTACTGGCAGAGGGGCTGCTTCTCCGAGCAGCCCCCTCTTTTGCTGCTCCCTTATCAGCATTTTCAAGGACTGAAACTGTGTTCTAAAAGCAAAACAACTCGGTTTTTGCCAAGTCCGTCACTGTGCGGTGGGCTGTTCCTTCTCATTGGTGTTCTGCCCCTTGCAGCCGTCTGAGCTGGCTGTGCAGTGGAACGTCAGTGTTCCGAGTCAGGCAAAACTGCCAAGGAGTTGTTAAAATGGTTTCATTTATGCTGGTCCTTCCATTTTCTCTGACCATATGGAGATTCCTGCTAAGACTCTAAACTGCATGTGTTATTTTTGGAGATGAAGTGTATAAAAACATTTGTTTCTTAATACTCCAAGCGTTAAGTTCTTCTGAAAAACGTGAAGTTCCAGTGCTAAGCAAGCAGAAGATACGTGTGTGTAGGTGTAAATGTAAATGGTATCCATGTCGTTAGGCAAATGATGAAGGGTTCTAAAAACCCTGTGGCTGCTGGAGCCCTGCACTGCAGTTTGTCCCAGCCCCGCTGTGCTGCTCACCAGTTAGACAATGCCTGGGAGGATTCTGCTCAGCCAGCGGAGGGGGCGAGGATAGAAACTTTGAAGGTTTATTTCGGACTGCAGGTGGTAATGGGCCTTGTTTCAGAACGCCTGTTTCTACAGCTGGTTGTTTTGGGGAGCTGAACATTTGAAAGCAGATGCAGTTACTTTTTGGTGAAGGGTTTTCCCCTTTATGTTAATTAAGGGCTAATTTCTATTCTCTTTGAGGTTCTTAGATGAAAGAAATTGAGATTATACACATATGCTTGTGTGTACTGAACTCCTGTTAGGGCTCTGGAGGCTTAGATCTGACCTCTAAACCTCTGGAAATGGGAGAGGTGAAGAAACCTGTGCTGCAGCGTTAGCGTGCTGGCCAGCAGTGTTCCCGAGCAGCTGTTTCTCAAGGGAACTGCTCTGTACCATCAGGGGAGCTGCTTGCCTTGGCAGAGGCAGTTCAAGGGGAGTGGTGGTACAGGGGAAATCCATGAGGTAGAAACTTTTTAAATTATTTCTTTCCCCCAGCAGTCAGTTCCATACTGGTTATAGGGAACTGGACGAGGGTTTGGCACTTCTGTACAGATTGACTTGGTTCGTGCACAGATTGGCCAGGAAGATGTTTTTTGTCTTGCTGCTCTTATTTTTCATGTCCTCAGCTGGACTATCCTCACCGCATTTAGTCTCCTGTCTGGGTTTATAGGAGGTAATGGGAAGGGAGAAGGAAATGTCAGCATTTCCTGCATCCTGTTATCTTGTGCTTTTTATGGATGCTGAATTGACTATACGCTGAAAATTCACTAACATTTGGGTTGTATTTTGACTTACTATAATTACAGCTTACTAGAAGCCCCAAACGATGCAGCACTTATCCACAGGCGATTCACCGCGGTACGCGGAGACTTTAGTACCAAGTACTCGTCTCTCTGGTGTTGCCTTACACTGTTTTTTTTAAACCAGGCCAGGCTGCTGGATCAATGACATGTTGCAGCACTGGAGGAATTGCAGTTTGGGGGGTTTTCTGATCATCGTGGCTGTTGAAATGTACACATGAGTAATTTGGCCTAAAATGGAGGGTCTGGAGTACAGTCAGCTTAGAAATTATAACTGCAAATTTAGGAAGAAAGTGCTGCAGAGTGTTAAGTTGTGCTGCTGTATAATCGATTCACGTCTGTACTGGTGTTGTCACTCATGGCCTGTCAAGTTGAATATGCATGATCTCTGTTTAAAGAGTGTATTTTGGCAAGAAGAGGATGTGTTGTTTAATCGTGGTACTTAATAAAAGAAGGATAATGCACCAGGCTCCTTGGGTGTGCTCCCTGGTGCAGAACTTAGGTGTAAGACACGTGATCCCCTCCGTGCCTTGAAACCCGTCTGCTTGCACAATTTTTTAACTGTGTGATGAAGCTGGAAGTAGATGTTTTACAGTAACTTTGGCCTCCCAATTAAAGTCGTTTTGTTTGAAAAATCATTAGGGGAGAGTTGTGGAGTGTTGAAGTCTGATGATATTTCCCTGTTGAGTTTTCAAGTACTCTTGAATTGCTCTTGTTAAAGGGTTCATTAATGGCGTAGTGCAAGTGTTTGTTTTGTGGAGGAGGAAAAAACCCAACCCAACAACATCCTGAAGGCACTGCTGTAGTTTCCTTCTGAAACTCTTGTACCCAGTTTGGCAAACAAAGTAGGGAACTGCTTGGGCGAGGGGAAAGATATATCCAATGTTGTCACTCTCTTGTTGTCACAGGCAGTTAACGGGAGCAGTTGTCCATGAATGGTTTCCAGACATGATGGCCGACCAGCCGCCTCCACTGGAAGCTACGCCCATACTGAACGAAGTGCCGCTTCTACCTCATATGGTCAATGGGGACAGCATCCAACAGGCAAGTCCGTCCTTCCCAGCCACACCATCCCCTGCTGGCGGTGGGAGTGGGGAGACATTGAAGTGTGCTGCAGGACAGGTAGGAAACTTGTGTGAGATCAACTTGTCTGATGGCTCAAAGAGGAGGAGGCTTCAAACAGAGCACTTACAGTGCTGGCTGGGAGAGTTCGGCAGGCATGTGGTTCTCAGCCCGGATGCCATCAGAAGAAAAGTGCCGATATAGAGAGGAAGAAAAACATTCAACATAGTGTAGTGGGAATGTGAAAAGATTGCACACTAAAAGGGGTGTTTGTTACATGCATGTAAGTGCTTTAAAATTAAACCACAAAATAAAGTAATAAAAGGAAAGCTAGACATATTTAATAAAGCACTAAGGTTTTGAAAGCTGTCCTTAAAGCTCTTGTGAAGTAATCAGTAAAGATTAGCGAGTGGTTGCGGTGCTCTAAACCGTGAAGCCTGTTGCAGGGAAAGGAAAGACCTTGGCTTCCTGCTATTAAGTGTCTTCATTAATAATTACAGTGCAGTGATGAAACCTGAGTATGTTTAGTTGAAGCAGCATCTTTCCCCTGCTCTAGCAGCTACAAACCTGACAGGTCCCGGTAGGAGAGAGAAGGCTGGTTGGCTGGTTGATTGGTTTTGAGCAGTGAAGCGGCTGCTTGTTGGCTATGATTCCATAGTAACAAAACATACATTTAAAGGCATTATGTGTCTGGAGATAAATAATCATTTGGTGAAGGAAGGGACAATCTTGCCCATTGCTTTGATCCGATATACCTTCACTAATTGAAACAGGAATTAAGGGGTTAATCCAGAAGGGAAAGATGCATAAAAGCTTCTGGAGGACAACTGTCGTATGAAATGATGATGAAGGGTGACGTGAAGACCTTGGTGTGTTTGGGTGTGCAGTGGATAAACAGGGTACAACAAAAGAACCACCAGTTGTCGAAGGTCTGGGAGGCCCTGAACGCTGGCGGGTTTTAAATGCAGTGCTGTTACTTTGCGACTGTGGTGGCAGGGGAGGGAGGAGAGGCTGCATTACCCTTGTGGTGCTCTTGGAAAAATGGGCTGTATTTAGAGAAAAAAGCGTACTCTGCTTTTTCTCCTCATCCTGGAGATGAAAGTACGATGTCTGTGTTTTGAAATGAGTGAAGCTGTGGAGCCTGAGCTGTTCCTGAAGTTCGAGCAGCAGCAGCGTAAAAGTTCAGGCACTGCCTAGCTGTGAGGTTATTCAGTAGGTTGTGTTTCATGTTACACAAGGAAAAGAGATCAAGTAGATCTAGCTGGACAGCACCGCCATAGCTGTGTTTGTACAGTGTGCCTTGGGGTAGGTGGGTGTGGAGAATACTGGTGGGCTTTGAATGGCCCAAAGGAAAGTGACGGTCATGGACATTCTCAGAACCTAGTGGAGACTGCAGTCAGGAGAGAGAAAAAACCAAACAAAAGGAGAAGTGGCGTTCGAAGAGCAGATCTGAAAGCTGATAGTCTTCAGGCCTTGTAATTGAAGTAGATTGGAGATAACAAATAAGTCTGTCTGGTGAAAAACCTCTACACGAGCAGG
>NW_010432443.1:12912-24661 GCF_000710305.1 Buceros rhinoceros silvestris | reverse complement strand
GGAATGTGATTGCATGGCTGTGCCAAAGTCTCTCTGTCTAACGTGGCTGTATAAACGCTGCTGTGTTGCTGTTGTTCAGCTGCCTGACAAACGCACTCGCTGCTCTTGTTTGTGGCAAGAGGATTCTGAGCTTCAGTCACGTTTGTGAATCTGCTTTTAAATAGCGTTAACTTAGAAGCTTTATTAATGCAGATGATTTTTAGTTATTTTTCTGCCATAAAGTATTGCACAGTAGGTTTGTTTTCAGAACTAAAACCTGTGCTCTTTGGCCAGTCACTTCAAACAGAGAAGCACACCCAGCTCATGAGGTTTGTTTCATGTGAAGCTGGAAGTTTTCTGGAAGAGCTTCTCTGGAAAAAACCTCAGCAACAGGCAGTGTGTGAATAAGAGCTGAAGGCAAAACGCAGACCGGTGTGTTGAAACCGCTGGATCCTGCTGGCTGTGCAGTGGTTGTACGGGACACCCGAAGGTGGTAACATTACCATGACTCCCGGCACTGGTCTGTTGTCTGGCTCGGCTTGGGTCGACTCATTAGAAACACTCAGGCTTCCTGGAAGTGTTCCTTGGTGGAAGGGAGATGGAACTGCCTTTGCTGCATTACTGGCAGTGAGTCATTCCCCTCGCCATTGCCCCTGCATTCCTGGAATTCCAGTCGCTGAACTGCTCTGCAGCCCTGGGATTACACCACTTACTTATGGTCCTTCTCGCTGAGCTCAATTCATAGTTTCCTGAGCAGTTTGTGCAAACTTTGATTAGGTGAAACCTGTTCTGAAGATGTGACACATTCAGAGGCTCTAGATTTCCAGCAGGATCCCTTTCCTGCCTCTGAGTTTTCTTGCCCTTGCAGGTGAGACTGTGAGGCTGTGAGGTGTAACCCCTGCTGGTGGAGTCCCGTCCTGTCCCCAGCAGCTCTTGCTGGCAGCAGACCTTGTCTTCCCTGGATCTGTGTGTGCTGGCGGATCCCCAGCCTGCTATCGTCTGTTTTCTTTAAACAATTAACATTGCTTCTCTCTCTTTACTTTCCATGCTGAAGTTGCACACTCAAGAGTAGAGGGAGAGAGGAGGAGGACATGTGAGCTGTAGCTTCAGTTAATAGGGGTGGGTTTGCACTCCTCTCCGCGTTAGCAGGAGAAATGTTGGTTGATGCCGCTGTGAGCTACTTGGTGAATAAAGTCTCATCTTTTCAGTCATCTTTTTATCAATGACCCCTCATTTCACTGAAGAATTAGACCTGCCTGTGTAACATAGTAGAATCTCACTGCAAAATTTCTGTAGTGAAGTTGTCCCGTTACAGTAAGACTGAAGCACAGCTGCCAATATTTCCCAACCAGCCTGAAGCACGTGCTGTGGAAGGGGTGGAACGAGGCGATCGTTTGTGCCCGGCACAAAGGGTGCTGTGGGTTGCTGAGGAGTCCCTGGCAGAGGTGCACCCCACTCCGTGGGAGAGGGAGTGGGGCTGGGGCCAAACTGACCTGCAGCATCTCACTGTCACTTGTACGGCCTTAGCTGCAGGATTGCACAAACGTGGCTGAGTGCTGGGCAAAGCATCTTTTGTCTTTGTGTTTGTGCTTTTTCTTATTTTGCCTGCTTGTCTGTTGTCCTGATTTTGCCAATTCAGCCCTGAAACTGAAATAATCTCACAGGCAAAGCTTGGAAAGAATGGTGAGTCTTAGTAACAGAAGAGAAAGCAGCGTGAAATACTGAGAGGAAAAAAAAACTTCGTGAATTCTTTCAGGTGTATCAAGGGAAGCTTGAGGTGTAAGTAGGGGCAAGCAGAGAAAAATACTGATGATGCAAAACAACTAGTTTTATGTCAGAGACACTTAATTCTGCCCATCAGTGTTTCTCATCTCGCTTTTTTGCTCTCTCAGGTTGCCAAAGCTCTATACAGCACATGTGGGGGGATAAGGAAGAGATGGGTTTTTCCCTTCCCTCAGGTAATTTCTAAAATAAAAATAAAAAAAAAAACCCACCCCACAACTGACTTCTTTTGTGTTTTGTTTTCTACAGGTTATTCTTGTACAGGTAAACCCAGGAGAAACATTTACCATTACAACTGAGGATGGACACATTCAATGCATTCAAGGTAAAAGGAAAACTGGAGCTCTGAACCCAAACCTTTTGATCCCGCAGGTACCACAGAACTGCTGCTGGTGTTGGTTTCTGTCAGGTGGGGTTTTATACATCCTGCGGTGTAATAAATCAGATTTTTTCAGTTTGTACTTGAAGCACTGGGGAATTGCTGGGATTCCCTGCATCTCCATGGCTTTGCTGCTACTTTATACCACAGGGTTTGTGGTGATCCTGGAATAACTGTCTTCTCTGGATCTGCACCCATGCATTTCCACGGGATTTGGCCCACCCTGGCGTAAAGAACTCTTACTAGTGGCTGTGCGCCCTTGCTTTGCTGTGAGGTGGTGGTGGGAGCAGCTGCTGCTCTGGGGAGGCATCGCAGCCCTCGAGGGGGTGTGTGCCTCAAACTGCTTTCACCTTCCGGGTAAGTGACACAACTGCACATCGCAGTCGGGTCAAAATACCTCCTGCTCAGTCAAGTTGAATTTATCAGCGCTTCCATTCGGAGGATATTTTTCACCATTTCCAATGATATTATATAAAGTGTGTCCATTCCGCTTTCATCAAATCCCTGACAGGAATATTTTCTTCCAGATTGATGTGAAAAATAGTAAATCCTTATTTAAAAAAAAATAGAGAGTTGTGGCCCAGCTGTCGGCATTATTGTGGTGCCAGTGTTGTTGCTACAGGCTTTTATCTGTCACAAAATACGAACTAAAAGTGATCTGTGCTGGTATTTGTACCGTTACAGAAGTGCTGCTGGCCCCGTGAGCATCGTGTTTGGGATAAATCTAATCTGTGCTTTTTGTAGCAGCTGCGCTCGCGTTTAGCAATATCCTCTCCAATTCTGGATGCTTCCCAAAAGTTATTAAATCGTACTCAGTGTGTATTTTGTGGAAGTGAGTTACCCGTCGGTGACGTACGTCGCAGTATTTTTCTGGATGGAAACCTGGTCACTTTTTTGATGGTTTAAACTCGCAGTCCTGATGGTGGAAGTTTCTCTCCTAAGTGCCTTTTTAACTGGGTAGTTCAAGCCTTGCGTCTAAACCGACTTGTCTGGAAGTAGTTCCATAAATACGGAGCACTGGATGCGGTTGCTGGCTGTGTGGGCACCAAAGCGAGCCACCACCTTTGGAAAAAGGGTGTCTCGAGTCTGTGAAAGCCTTGTTTGTTAACCAGTGGCTCCTTGTCACTCCTCAGGTCCAGCCCACGTCCCGATGATGTCACCAAACGGTTCTATGCCGCCTATATTTGTGCCTCCCGGTTACGTATCTCAGGTAAACTCGGCTTGGTTCTTGCTTCCCCGTTGGCAGTGGGTGTGGCTCCCTGATGATAAGGCTCCTCATTGTTTTACCTGGAACAGCTCTTGAAAGCACTGCTCGTGATCTTTCCATCGCTCTTATCGACTCTTTAACTTTACTCTGGGCCCTATCACCTTCTGCTCGCTGGGTGATATTTGATGTAGTGTTTGGGGAGGGGTTGAATATTACTGCTGGGCAGTCAGTAAAAGAGTAGATGGCTCGGGATGGGCTGCCTGTGGAGCTCCTTACCAGGATCCACATCTCAGTCAGTCCTCAGGCCTGTGTTGAGGGTGAAAGCCACTGCAGACTAAAACTATGTGAAAGCCTTACTGTAGTAGTGTGTCCCTTCTACCCGCAACTGTGCCATGTGTTCTTGTTAATGCAGACATAAAACAGAGTTAACTGAGCCGTCCAGACCTGCGGTGAGTTTTGCTGGTGGCTGTTACAGCCTGTGTTACGACATTAGGCAATGTATTGTAGCTCAAGGGGTGGATTTAGTTCCATTGACGAACCAAAAAGCCCCCTGTGTTGTTTCTGGAACGAAGTGTGTTCAGGGTAAGCTTAATCTGAAGTGACTTCTCCCTGTGATTATTTTTTCCTTCCACTTCAAGTCTGTTAAGACTTTCTAGTGGTACAGCTGGCTGCGAGCTCGACTCACAGCCAAGCCTTGTCACAGCACTTTGTGAGCGGACACGTTCTGGTTCCCTGCAGAATAGAAATTGCTCGTTACTTTGCTCTGTCTTTTGCTGAGGAGCTTTTCAAAATGTCCTTCTGGCATAAGCAGTAGTTCAACATCCGCAATGCCTTTTCGGCCAACCAGGAAACGCTCGGTGACTTCATACAGCCAAACTAAATATGCTGAGAGAGAGGTTCCTGAAGGCACAACCAGGATGAAACCAGGCCTGCTTTTGTGGAAGGGCTGTCTTTAAATGCCTGAAAATAAAAGTGGTGAATGTTTTTAGTAACAGCAGGCTACATAAATAATTCTGAAGTGTCCGTTTGCCTTTAATACTGGACATTTTTCTATATTGATTCTTTTTTCCAATTACATTGTTTGTACCTCTTGAATTTTCTTGTGAGGGAGAAAACAATTGATTTGTTGTCTGCCTTTAAATAGGGTTTCATACAGACTAGTCTGAGTCAGAATTGTCATGAGATCCAGTCTGAATTTTATGCCAGGGAACTTCTGAACTGTGGCAGAAGAACCAAACTGAAATGCGACCAGATGATTTCTCTGTTGGTCGACTTGGAAGCCTTTGACCCCGTCAGAACTGTAGGTGCTGAAAACCTAATCCCTCCGGCAAACAAAATGGGCTGTAACCACAGGATGGATAGAAATCAGCACAGATGTCCCCTGTACCGTGAACCCCACCTGGAGAAGGGGCCCTGCAGACCTCAGCCTCTGCTTGTCTGTTCCAGGTGTCTCAAAGATGAGACTAAACTGGGCGTTGGTTTTTGTTCAGTGTGTCTTTCTGCGACTCCTGCTCTGGCTAACTTTTTGACCTCGTGGTCTAAACCCAGTGTTCTGTCCGAAGTCTCAAAGGTGTAGAGAAGTGTTATTGTATAAAACCTTTGCGTACTTTAAATTCACTGTAGGAAAAGCAGATGTTAGACTCCAGAAGCAGCCTGCGTACTGCCAGTGTAGGACTCAATGCTGACCTACACGTGCTCTGTCTTGGCATCTTTTTATCCTGGAGCTCAGGTGCCCAGGCAGGTTCCTTCTCTGAATTCCCGTAGCCTGTGGCAAACATGCAATATTTGGATGTTTGCGTTGGGCTGGGTCACAGGACAAGAGAGCAGAGCTGACTCGGAACACCCTGCACCTGCCGCCGGCCAGGAGCGAGTACCCAGACAGGCAGCACAGCTAGGACAGCGTGTGGGGACCACAGCGTACCATCCCGCTGTCACTTGGGGTGTGGTCAGAGGCAGTTCTTTGGACGGGGAATTACACCCTGATCAATTCACTTGGCTTGTTTAAAGGAATTTATACATTACTCATAAATAATAGACTGCTTGGCACTTTGGTGTGGGAGGCTCAGCCTCGTAAAACCAACTGCCTCAAACTCCACTTTCTTCCAGTAACGTATGCTGGGTTTCCACTGGAATCCATTTTGGTGTGTATATCCCTGACTGGGTACGAACCTCAGCCCAGAGGTTCTGCATTAAATGTACAATATTTATAAGACCATTATTGGACTAACTGTTGATTTTTTTATCTTGCGTGGCAGGTGGTGGAAGAAAATGGAGTTCGTAAAGTGGTGGTGCTGCCCCACTCAGCTGAATTCCATCCTTCCATGCATCCTCCGCCTCCTCCTCCTCCTCCCCACGTGCCACATTACATGCATCACCACCACGCTTTGCTCCCCCACCCGCCTCACCCAGTGTACCCGCCGGTTCCTGGGACGGGAGAGCTGCCGCCACAGTTCATTCACCAGCATCCCCCACCACACGTCTTTCAGGAACAAGGTGAGGGTGCAGGCGATGTGTACATCCACGAGGCAACCTTTCACTCGGGGTGTCTCAACTGAGACAGCCCGGTTCTGTCAGTGGCGCTTCCACATGTTTCAGTGGTGCTGGTGGTAGCTATCGGACTCCTGAGCCTTCTCTGTGTTTCTGGGCTATCTTTATGCTTGTGACGAGGTGTGGTGGAGCCTGGTCTGAAGGCACCTTGCATGTGCAGAGCATGATTGTGTGAGGCTTAAGCCTTCTGTGGTTCTGCTTTTAAGGCTTTAATGCAAAAGCAGTAACTTTGAAGTGTTCTAGTACCGTGTATGTTTTTCATGGATCCTGTTGTTACTGTAGTGCCACGGTCATTGCTTCAGCCTTCCTTTGCTGGCTCTTGTCACAGCCTTGGCATGCAGTTTTTGAAAACACTTTTAATTTGCAAGTCCTGGTTTTACTGTTGTCATTTGTCTAACTTAAAGCATTTCTCAGATGTCAAAGAAATGGTACCAAATAATGAAACAGGTTCACCTTTCCAAGTAGAACCTCGTTCTCATGGACGGACAAACTTCATTCCGCGAGATGAAAGGAGTCTCAAAATGCAAGAACACCTGAAGAAAAGGCTAAAAGACAGACAGGCTAGTGGCCATACTAACAACAAACTGAACAGTCCTCCCTCTTCACCACACAAAGCCGTGAATTCCGCCAATGCAACGATTCAGAATGGAAACGGAAAGGGACAGCAAGGGGCGGCAGGAGCACTAAAGCAGAAGCAGCTCGGAAAAACAAAGGCCAGTCCAGATGCAGAGGTGGGAGGTAGGTTGCACTGGAAGGGTTGAAATAAGGTCGATTGGTCTGTGACAGGTGCTGTAAATTCATGGCAAAATAGTTCCTGAAAAAGCTGAATTTGGAAATTTCTTTGGCTGTTTAGGAGTGTAAAGAAAGCAAAGCCTGGTATACTGCTTGTTGTGTTCAGGTGTTTCTTCATCTAGAAATCCGAGTGATATCAAGTTTGCTCATTGGAGATTTATCAAATAAGATTTTCAGGAAGACCTAATTTTAAGCCTTTTGTTCACTCCTGTGCCTTTTCTGACCATGCACTGACCAGTATTCCAGCTGAGGGAGACCTGCAGGTACTTGCTGGAAAGACTTCTGGCATCATTCTTTGCGGTACTTTTCAGATAACCAGGAGTCACTGAAAACTTGAGGAAATAGGAAGGTTATCGACTGTCCGTACGAGCTGCTCCTTGGTCAGTTGTCATTGAGTATTTGCTCGGAGGAGTGGTTGAGCTGTTCAGTAGCTCTTTCCTTGCATACACTAAAATACCTTGTGTATGATATCTTTGTCTTTCCTGTTGGCTTGAAACGGTGTCGCTGGCACACAGGGAGTTCCTTACTGTGATTCCTTAAAGGATTTGTGCATCTTTCAGTGTTTGGTCCGTGTGTCTTCAGAGGTCCCGTTAGGCTGCAAGGGCTAGTCCTCACCTGGGTCACTGTTGTATTTAACTCCTGGGTTAGAGAAATGAAAAGAGAAGCCTGACTTTGTATCTTAGGCAGTGAGTAGAGGTGGAAGCTTTTATCCGCTTTGTATCAAAGGTGGAAAATATGCTTGTTTTTTGGAAATAAAAATTATGTAATAAAAAAAATACATATATAACTTTAAAAATACGGGTTTATTGGAAGAGGAAGAAAAGGTTTCTGTTTGCAGGCAGAATAATACTGTGAATTGTTGGCCACGGACAACGTAAAGGCAGGACTCAGTTTACAGATGTCCCCCCTTTGGTACCTGTAGGGATTTTTGGTGTGCAGTTTTGATCAGCTGCTTCCAAATGATGCCCAGACCAAGTGTTCCGCAGCAGAGCTGCGAGGAAGGAGCATACCCTAGAGAGAGAGGTCTTAATGTCTGTTTTAACCCCTTTCATTTGGGGAGGAATGTTTTTGTGTTGTCAAAGAAAACCCCTTTATGCTCAGACGAGGAAGAGATACCCTTTGTGCAGGATGTGCTAAAAGGGGTTTTGTAACAGTGTTAGTTTTGGATGGTTCGCGTTTCACGCAGCCAAAACAAACAGGGGAAATGAACTTTGCACAATAAGTGCTATTGTTAAACTCTTAATGAAACGAACTCCATCTTGTGGTGGCCTTTTAGTCATGGGCTGGTTTGCTCTTGGGCTTTTCGGTGATCTGGTTTGTATTTGAAATTGCAGACTCTGACACGGAACCCAAGAGATGTGATATTCACTTGAGCATTGGCAAGCCTGTCGTAAGTATTAGCCTTAAATACCATTATTTGCTTTCTATAAAATAACACGTGTCTCATTGCTCTCTCTTTCTTCTTAATGGTTCGTTTTTATTGCTAATGTATTTTAGTTGTCAGTTGGTAGCTGGGAAAGGGCAGCTGTGCTGTGGAAAGCCACTGGTTCTCACTGCCCGGAACTGGCTGGCTCCTTTCCCCGGTCTGTACGCAGAGCATCTGTCCCCATTGACGTTGTCTAGTGTACGTGAGGGCGTTGGGACCTTGCAAACCTGCCAAGCTGGCGGAAATCTGTCCTCTCTGGGAACCATCCTGCCTGCAGCATAGAGGATCTGATGATATTGGGACTAGAATTTACAAAACCAGATCATCTTTTCGTTTAGAAATTGGAGCAAATATTTAAGTATTTACAGAGACTTCCTTAGGAAGCTGGAGTTTGACGCTGGTATAACTGGCTGAAGGCTGAAGCCACACTGGTATTGGTGGTCTCGGGATGCCTAGGGAATCTCTGCTTTGCGTGGCCTGGGCAGTAAGTGTGGGCTGTGTTCTTCCGCTCCTGCTTTCTAGCTGCTCTCTTTACGGTAGTATTTTGTCATTGCTGCTTCTGACACCTGCACTCCATGCTAACAGAAGGCTGCGTTGACTTTGTCAGAGAAAATTAAGCAGCAAAAAACTGAGACCAAAAATGGTAGCTGTGAGCATTTAGAGCCTCTTGCTATCCTGTAGCTTAGCGGTTAAACACTTTGAGAGGGAGTTGCAGTAGAGTTGGGAAGTCTGACTGCGCCTAAACGTAGCTCTGCTGTCAGTGTTCGTGACTCCAAATCTGAACGTTTGCTCCACTAGTGCAGGTGAAATAGAAACGTCCTCTTCATCCGCTGAGGCAGTGGAGGGTGTCTGTACGTCTGTGTGGTGTTTGGAGGGAAATCTTTTCGTATGGTACTACAGAAATGGAAAGAGGAAATAATCTAAATGCAAATAATGACTCAATATTTCCACTACAAAGGTTAAGAATTCCTCCAGTGAGGAGCTTCATAGGTGAACTAGTGACACCATGTTATTGACTAATATACCTTTTATTACGGAAAGCAAACTTACTTGCATTATTTATGCTTTTAATAGGTTTCTGATATACAAGCAAGATCAGCCGTTCTGTCCTGGAATCTCCCAGTTAGTTCACAGAATGGAGAGAGCCATAGTCATAGTCCAGCAGCATTTACATTTGAAGTAGCAATATCCAACAGTGGTAAAAATGGAAAATTTAAATCTGTCTATGTGTAAGTTTAGTTTCTTCATTTAAGCGCAATACCGATGTTTAAAAACATTAACCAACCTGCAGTCTCTCGATCAGGAGCTGTTTGTTGACTTGCAGACCTACCTACTTCCCCTGAAATAAATTTTAAGTAATATCACTAAGAGTTACCTGGACAATGGAAAATCTGAAAATTAAATGCACTCCCTGGCTTTGCTTTTCAATAAGCTTTTATCCCTTCAGCTGTAAGGAAGAGCTGTAACGCTTCTTCTTTTCTCCCTTTTCACAGCGGGGAAGAATTAACAATTACACTCCCTGATCTCAGACCAGCAACTGATTATCATGCCAGGTACGTTTCTGGGAATGAAATGCTTCATGCTTTTGTTGGTCCATCAATTACAAAGTTATTGTGCCTTTGTGAAGAAGGTGCGATCACGAACAGCTTCGGGAGTATTCTGCTAAAATATCGTAGCTATGGACACTGCTGTTGCCACCTGAATTCCCACTTGTCTTCTGATTTCATTAATGTCACCTCATTTTTCCCCCTGCTTTCCCCTCTGTCTCTCCATGTTTCTTAAATACAAACTTTTCACTATTGGTGGTCTTTTGGAACAAGATTGGACTTGGTGAGAGACTGTCGTAGGCTGAAGGCAGTACTAAATAAAATAATTTAGCCTTGACCATGGATTTGCAAGTCTGAGTTATCAGTGTGACTGTTAGGGGTCTAAACTGCAGGCCCCTGGCACTGCAGGCAGAGAGGTGGAAACTGGTTGAAATGGGGAGAAGTCAGATGCTGTGGTACAAGGGAACAGGCCGTGGTGTTCAGGAATTGCCACACGGAGTAAATAAGCTTTGCTGGAGAAGGTGTTGAA
Organism: Buceros rhinoceros silvestris; assembly: GCF_000710305.1. Classification (NCBI taxonomy): domain Eukaryota; kingdom Metazoa; phylum Chordata; class Aves; order Bucerotiformes; family Bucerotidae; genus Buceros; species Buceros rhinoceros. The sequence continues at coordinate 14,473 of NW_010432443.1, read as the reverse complement.
CTGACAAGCTGGTCAAACCAGTGAGGAGAACACTGTGACCCAGTAGCAGAAGAGAGCTGGGGCACAGGAGGACACAAGTTCCAGGAGTTACTGAAGCAAACTCCTATTGTTAAACTGCCAAGGAGCTCTGAGCGTGTTAACACACGGGGCACAGCCCTGCTTGCACAGCATGTGCTTGGGTCCTGGTGTTGCTTTCCAAGCAGAGCAGCTTGCTTTTACCTCTAAATCCTTTGGGAAGATGGACAGTGCTGGTGAAACATCGGTCAAGTCACTGCTCTGCATAAGCAGCCGTAAATGAGCACCTGTAGTTCATCACCAAACCATCTCTGCCGTGACAGATGGTAGTTGTAAAGCGAATGGAGGTGCCAGGGGGAGTCCGCAGCAGCAGCAGCGAGCGCGCCTCTGTGATCTCCATCGCACCACCCTGGCAGCATGCCCCACCTGCTGAGCACAGAGCGGGTGGCAGTGCTGCTGGTGATGGGTCCCATCAGTTACCGAGACCCATAAACTCGCTTTTTCCTGTTTCTTCCTGAATGAAAAGCCATGAAGTCGTTGGCTTTTGGAATCCATGATCTGAAGGAAGAGGGATTGGGCGCTTGGTTTCCTGTAGCATGAGCAGGCTGGTCTCACTGCTGTACCTGCTGCTTGGGGTTAAATGCATTTCTAAAGCTGGCAGCTCGTCCCTTAAACTCTCGGGTGCTGAAGCGACAGCAGCATCATTAACTGTCCTTTGTTCAGAGTTTCAGCAACCAGCAGTTCCATAAAAGAATCCATTTCGGAACTGGTGAGTTTCACCACGGAGAGCTGTGAGCCAGACTGCCCAGCTGCGCCGAAGCTCGTCAACAGGACCAAGACCAGCCTGAGCTTGCAGTGGAAGGTAGGGAGGCTGCCGGCTCCGCTGCCGCGCCGGTCATTTACCGTCTGCTTTAGGTGTTGCTTTTCAGGTTGCTTAACTAAGAGTGATAGCTGAAATCATGGTCGTTTGTTCCTCTTCCCTTTAATCTGGTTTACAAATACATACAGCATCAGTGCAGGAATTAAACTCGTGCAAAGACCTGCTGGTTTTTCCGCTTTCTAACTCACGTTACTGAGTCCGTGCCCACAGGAGGGTTTCAGATTATCCCGAGTGTGGTGTCTGTGGAGGGAGAGGGCAGTTCTGTGCCTCCTGCAGATTCCTCTCAGCCCTATACTAAATGCTTTGCTTTAGAAAGCAGTTGGATTCCGTTATATTCAATTGTTAAAATGAGTTTTTAATGTGCAAGAAATATTTACAGAAGTCCAACTGTTTGATTTTAACTTATTTCATTGTTCCTTTATTTTCAGTCCTCGAATGACAATGGTTCCAAAATAACCAATTTTCTTTTGGAATGGGATGAGGTAAGACCTTTTCTAGTGCAAAACAAAATCATAATGACATCTGTAGACCAATTATACTTAAAAATACCTCTTGCTTAGGGACATCAGCTATTTTCAGTGCATCTGTCCAGCCCAGTTTAAAGGGACAAGCCGATTAAAAAGCTGGAATGCAGTGGCTGGGGGGGGCGCCCGGCGGGAAGACAAA
>NW_010432443.1:12063-12848 GCF_000710305.1 Buceros rhinoceros silvestris | reverse complement strand
GGAAGGCAGGGGCTGGTGCTCCAGCCAGTCGAGAAGACAATCCTCCCAGGTCCTCTGAGAGGACAGCGTAAAATCCCTCATTTGGTTCATGTTGTTCAGAGCATTGTTAATTCCTGTGCTCCGTTCAAAAGGGTCAGCGTTTGGCTTGTGTCTTGGGTAGCTGCAACAATTATCGCTGGGCATTTGAACTTTTTACTGAAATGTATTCCAGAGGGCTGAGGAACCTGAAAGCTGTGGTTTGTTTCCCACTGCTGTCATTGATTACAATTTTGTCACGTCTGCAGTGCCGAAAATAAACAGGTATCTCCATCAGAACACAGCTTTATTATCAGGAGTGCTCAGGGTTGCTCTCAGCATGACCACCGTGACATGGGCTTTTCACATTCTTTAGGCTCGCTTATTTTTTTAATTATTATTAAATCAGCGGAATGAAAGTTAGGAAAATACAGAGTGAAGAAGCTGACCTTAGCAGGGAGCGTACAGGACCCGTGCCAAAAGCGACCGGGGATGTTCTCACGTTTTTTACAGGGGAAGAATGGACCCTTCAAAGAATGCTACTACGGGCATCTGAAGCAGTACAAACTCACCAAACTGACTCCCTCTACCAAATACTCGCTCAGATTAGCTGCTAAAAACGATATTGGAATGAGGTAATGGACAGAAGGTATCCTATCCTTTATTTTCTCATCATCTGCCTCTGCTGCTGTTCACGTTTTTCCTTTAAAATTCTTTTCCAGCGGGTTCAGCGAGCCAGTGTCGTACTATACAGCAGGCAGTGTCCCGAC
>NW_010432443.1:5017-11947 GCF_000710305.1 Buceros rhinoceros silvestris | reverse complement strand
AGCAGGAATTGTCCCGCCAGCCCCCTCACCCCCTGTGCTGGTGGAAGCAGGCGTGACCTGGCTGGCAGTGAAGTGGAGCCCACCAAGCGGGGTGTCTGCCGAGGAATCCCTCACTTACACCTTGGAGGTGGAAGAAGAAGGTTCTGTAAGTGCTGGCATTTGGTTTATCTGCAAAAGCCTGATACACATGAGCACTGAAATAAAAAAATTAACTCCATGTTCTGCTTTCACGTAAACTGCTGCAGAGCCCTGCAGCAGCTGGCCGGTGTTGCATGTGTTCATACAATGAAGGTGAAGTTCAAGCTGTACGGTTTGATCGATCCGATCTGGTTTTTGTCAGGGAAAATGAGTGACGGGGCTTGTTCCTCCTTCCCTCCCTCCCAGGGCTATGGGTTCCAGCCGCAGTACAACGGGGACGAGCTCTCGTGCACTTTAAGAAATCTGAGGAGGAGCACGTCCTACAAGTTCAGGGTCTGTACTCTCTTTTGTCTCTAATTTCATGATGGCTGTGCTTTTCTGGAGCCTGAGCATTTTCCTACAGCTAAGGCGCTTTCCGTGGAGACAGCAGAAAATTCCCGGCAGTACTTTGGTTGTTCCAGTGGGGTTTGGTGGATTCATAATACAGATCAGATTTTTTTGCGGTGGCTAATTTTGGGGTTTTTTTAATTGTTGTCTTTTCTGTTGTGGTTTTTGGCGGGGTGGGGAGGGGCAGAATTTTTAAATCAGCAGGATATTCCTTGTCATAAAATCAAGCATTTATTATATATTCCATTCATTCCTGAAACAGCTCTTTGCCTACAACAGCGAAGGAAAAAGTAGCCCTAGCGAGGTGGTGGAGCACAGCACCAATGCTGACAAACCTGCACCGCCGAGTAAACCAGCCGTGAAGGGCAAGATCCATCCGCACAGCGTGAAGGTTACATGGGGTAGGTGACGTTCTGTTCACACCGTCTTTTGAGCACTGCTCTCGTAGGGACAGTCCGGCAGTGGTGTGGGTCGCAAAGCAGAGGCAAGCTCAGGCAAATTCTTTGTCTCTGCAGATATTGTTATTGCAGGAGAAGTATGTAAGAGTTTCCCAAAAATCGCAGCTTGGTTTGTTTGGAGGCTGTGGCACAAAAGGGCTGGTTTTCTTTATTCATTTTAGAGAAGCAGTCAGTGCTGTTGGCTGTCCTAAGCACCACAGTAAATCTGGAGGCTCTTAAATAATTAAGTGTGCTCTTAAAAATAAGAGATGGGGCAGTATTTCCTTGGCTACTCTTCTTCCTGCCATAATCACCATTAATTACAGAAAAATTATTCTGCAGAATGTGTTGTGAATATCTAAGCACACAGTTTCTGTTGAATTTTCTGCTGGAATGTGTCTGGCAGTCAATGAATGTGTTCTCTGGAAAAGCCGGTAACAGGATAGTGCATCGGTTTGAAACCTGCTGTAATTCATTTTGAGATGTTGATTTCTTTCAGAGCCACCCAAAGATAACGGAGGGTCGGACATCACTAAATACTGTTTGGAAGTCTCAGAAGCATCAGTTGGTAAGCAGTCAGCTCCGCGCCCTCAGGCAGCCTGTGCTGGAGTGCTTTCTTCTGCCAACCCAATGACTGTGTGAGGGGATTTTCAGGGTTGATGTTTGCAGAGGTTCTGTGGTGTGAAGTGGTGTGTGTTTCCTCAGGAAGCAAATGGAACACCGTCTACAGCGGCTCCCAGCGCGAACACGTGTGCGATCACCTCAAGCCTGGCACTTCGTACAGAATGAGAGTTTATTGTGCCAGTAAAGGTGGTGAAAGCCAGGTGAGAAACAGGAGGCTAAACTTGCTTCTGAAAACCACTTCTCAAGGTGTTGTAGTGAAATGTCATTGAGTGTTTCCATGCTGAAATCCTTTGTGTCGCTGCTAGGCCTCTGATGTCATGACTGTCACGACGTCAGCCGTTCCTCCTGGCCCGTGTCACGCTCCGTGCCTGGCAGGCAAAGCCAAGCCCAAGGAGATCACTCTGCAGTGGGGTAAGCTCCAACGTGGCTGGACACAACACTTTTCTGATTGTAAATGTCGTAACACACGTGAAAAACCTTAGAACTCTTCAGGAGATAGTCAAAGAGTAATGAAGACACGCTGGGTAATATGAGGAAAACATCTGAAAAAAACCGAGGAAGGCCATTTTAAACCGATCTGTCAGTATCGGGGGGGGAAAAGCAAGCTTCATCAAGAGTTTCTGCTCAGGTACAGGATAAAAGCCTGCACTCCAACTTCCAGAACTCAGCTGACTCAACTGCTAGCTTGAGGAGGCTGTGTGGAAAGTACTTAAAGGAGAAAATGCTTTGTGAAATTAACAGGGAAAAAAAAAAACCCTCTTTTTCTTTCCTAGGCCCACCAGCCGTAGACGGAGGTTCTGACATCACCGAGTACATTCTGGAGATGGCAACCTCTGAGCAAGAGGAACGCAGACAAGTCTATCAGGGTCCAGCGTCTGAATACACAGTGAACAATCTGCTTCCGGGGAGAACGTACTGCTTCTGGATACGAGCGGCGAATAAAGTTGGGGTAACTACAGCGCTAACGAGAGCATGTTTAGATGAGAGATGGTGATGAGACTTACCAGCCTGGTGGTATTTTGTAGCTTCTGTGTTGTGTCGTAGTTCTGTTGAAGGAGCAAAATTTCTTACAGCATAAAAAATACGATTTAAAGAAGTTTCAATAGATCGGGGCTGAAGGAAGGACTGGAGATCCCTGAGCCAGGGGCTCTTCACTGTGCGGTGCATTTCTGTGGTGGTTCACTGCACTGCTGCCAGTGCTGAAGGGAACTGGTCCAAAGCTGGTGCCAGACGTTCTCCTGCCACTTGTAGTCATTCCTTTGACTGTAACGTAAACCCCACGCTCCCGGCTGTGAACAACCACCTGACCTCTATGCCTGAAGACGTTGCTCTTTGTTTCACTCTCAGCGTAGGCTCAGCAGTGTTACTGTGTAGAGGGTGTGTGTGAATGCTGCCGGGTTTGAACCAGGCTGGGGTAAACACTGCTTGAATAAAAGTCTGTCTGAGACAGAACGTGGCTGCTTCTGGAAGCCAGATCCTGATGAGGGGGAAGGAGGAGTTCACAAAGCCGTAGCAGCAGAGGATGACAGATATCCTGCAGGCCCAGGGCCGCTTTAGAGAGCAAACCACCTGAAGGGGGTTGTGAACGGCACTGTGAAACTAAGCCCTCAACTCTTTGGTTTATTTCCCCATCAAGTTAACAATAATTTGCTTTGTTCAGCTCATACACTGGCACGTCCGGTTCCGCCGCACTGCCGTTGCTGTGCTCATGCAGTCGTGTTTTCTTGCAGTTCGGCCCCCACTCCGACAAAGCAGAGATCTCCACTGCTCCGGGACCCCCCGACCAATGCTGCAAACCCCTCGTCGCCTGTAAAAGTGCAAGCTGTGCTGTCGTTTCCTGGGAGGTGGGTGTTGGTGATGCTCAGTAACACGCACGTTAATAGTTGCCTTTGAGAATTGTAGTGACACGTGGATGACACACAGAAGTGGAACAAACAGCAGGTGATGAGGTGGAGTATTTTGAGGCCACCTCTTTACAGAGGTTTTGTAAATTTTGTCAGCTATGAATTTCCGTCTTAACTGAATAAACTGGGTGACATTTCATCCTCCTCCTGGTATGGTAACTAATGTATAATTAGCATATCCAAGTGGAGAGAGATGGTGAGTCACTCAGAATTCTGCTCTGAACTGTGGTGGTGTTACAGCCATGTCCAAATGGAAACCTTTCAACAAGCTGGACTTCAGCTCGTGCCTTTGGCCGTGATGGAGAAGAGCTCAGGTTTCCACTCCGGTGCTCCTCTTCCCCTGTCTTTGTTCACTGTAACCAGAGATGATGCTCATGTATGATGAACGTGAGTATGTGCAGTAGCTGAAAGGAAACGTATCCCTTAAACCCGTAGAGCCCGGCGTGCAATGGTGCAGAGATCAGCGAATACCGGCTGGACTGGGGACAGGTGGAGGGCTCGATGCACCTCATCTACAGCGGCCCTTGCCAGAGCTATGAAGTGAAAGGTCTCACACCTGCTACCACCTATTACTGCAGAGTCCAGGTATGAAAAGCACTGTGTGATGTTACTGAGTGAATAAACAAGTACATCCAGTTCGAAGAAAAACTTCAGCTGGAGATGAATAAAATCACGTGCTGTCACCTACTAATGCAGTGGAGCAGGTAAAAACGCTTCCCCTTCTCCCCCAGTCCCTCCTAACTAGAAATGGAATTTAGATCAATTTAGAGTTGCATCCAATTCCAGCCATTTTGCCGTGTTTACATCTTACTTGGAAGATTTTCCATTCTCTTCCAAAGTGCTTCCAGTAGCATGCACAGGCAGCGTGACTGATGTTCCTGCCTGGTGAGGAGAGTGTGGGCTCAGTCACCAGCACGGGGTCTCTTCCAGGCGGTCAACGTCGCTGGTGTGGGGCTGTTCAGCGAGGCTGGCGTGGTGACCACCCCCCCGGCGGTGCCTGCAGCGGTATCGGTGCTGCATTTACTTGAAGAAGATCAGATGGAAATGCCTCTTCCTTTATCAACGTGCCTTGTGATCCACTGGGAAGAACCGTGTTGCCATGGGGCAGAGATCACCGGGTATAACATAGAATACGGGGAAAAGCAGCTCGTCACTGTGGGAAGAAGCACAAGCCACGTTCTTGAGAATCTGCTGCCTGACACCCTGTACAGGTGAGGATGGATCGGGTCACTCTGAAACCACCTCAGTGAGATTTTCCAGTCCAGTAGCTTTGAGGGTAGTGGTTGAAATTTTGAGAGCAATGTTTCTTTCGGCTTACAGGAGTAGGTTATTTTTAGAGTTAATTTCTAACTGTCTGGAGTTATGTTCTGTATAGCTTTCAGCTCTTGCTTCATGACCTAGCCTGTGTCAGGGCCTCACTGAATTAACCACGTGGCTGCTCTTCTCGCACCTCCAGAATTAGAATACAGGCCATAAACAGCCTTGGAGTCGGCCCTTTCAGTCAGTCCATTAAAGCCAAAACGAAACCACTACCTCCCGACCCCCCCCACCTGGAGTGCGTGGTCTTCAGCTACCAGAGCCTTAAACTCAAATGGGGCGAAGGGCCGAGCAGAGCTTTAATCTCCAACCCCACCCAGTTCAACCTGCAGATGGAGGACAGGTTCGGCAGGTAAGAGGGTCAGACCGTGAGGGACATTGTTGCTTTACAGCTTGGTATCGGGTTTTGGGGACGATGTAAGTGTTGTCACTTCTGTTGGCACTAGTGAGTGATTGGGCATCCCAAGGTTTGCATCTTCCCATCCCATCTTCCAGCCAGAAATGCTGTTAATGGCTGTTGCGCTTGTAAACAGCAAAACTGCTCACTGTTCAGTCAGATCTTAGATCTTCCCGTGTTTCCAGGGTGGTTTGGTTTGTGGAATTTCTAAACCGAGGTCTGGTTTGCCTGTAGGACACGGGGTGAGGGCTGTTCTTCACCTTGAAATCCCACCTTCCCCCCTACACACGAGGGTTCTCCTCTTGACTGCAGCCAGCAGCCTGCTGCAGCAGTTCCTGCGGTAGCTGTGTGCGGCCGTAGCTCAGCGCCCAGACAGGTCGAGTGGACACTCCCTGCAAGCAAACGAAGGCTTCTGCCAGCACCAGAGCGAGGTGTGTGCTGGTCCGGTGCCCGTCATGACCTGTCGCTGACAGGAGCAGAGTTCAAACCGCCTGACATTCCCCGGGCCTGCCTCTGGAAACCAGGGGCACCTGCAATGCCCTGGCACTTCTTTGGGCTTCAGTTGGATATGGAAGTGTCCCGCCTACGCTGCTGACGTAGCAACGCGTCACCGCGGGATGATTTGCCTGTGTTCTGTGTCTGCCTTCCAGGTTCATGACGGTTTATAGTGGTCCTTGTCACACATACAAGGTGCAGCGGCTCAGCGAATCCACTACATACTATTTCAGAATCCAGGCGTACAACGACGCTGGGGAGGGGGCGTTTTCCGAAGTTTACGCCTTCACTACAACCAAGTCTCCACCTGCGTCTCTTAAAGGTGAGTTGACACCATGAGCTGTTCACGTGCTGGAGTGAATGCCGCAGCCCGACTCTTCCCAGCCCAGCGTCTGTGTGGGCCAGAGAACAGAAACCGGTGAGGGGCTTTATCTCAGTGTAAGAAGGGTTGTACTGGTGTAGGACCAGCGTGAGGCTCTTCCGCCCCTGCAGTGAGGATTTCTTCTGCCCTGTTCCAGCTGGAAAGGCCTTGTTCAGGGTTACTGATCATTTGAGATCACGTACAACAGCAGACGAGAAAACAGGTGATTCCTCTCATCTTCGCTCTCTAATAAGAACGTTGAAGATTCCCGTGAGGGAAAGTCATGCCGAGGACCAGGACGGACAATTAACTGCGTTTATCACGTGTAATTTCAGCTCTGGAGATGCACAGGCATAAACACCCCTTTCTCCAGGGCTCTGAAAGCGCTTGTGCCTCTGTACAAGCCTTAGACATCAGAAACTCCTCAGCTTGGAAAGGCAGACAAGGGTAACCTGCGGATATTGCAGGGACCATATTTTTAAGCTTATGTACAAAATACAGCAAAGGAAAAGGGGGAATGAAACAGACCTTCGCTGCTTAAAGTCGTTGGAGTGACAATTACCTCTAGGAGTGACAGCTGCCTCTACAGCGGTGACAAACACGCGGGGCAAACCTTCTGCTTTTAGCTGTACCCAGCCCAGTCGCCCGCATCAGCACTGACAGGTTTTCGATGGAAAATACAGAGAGGCAGAGCGCACGTCAAGGCAGAGTGAGGAAACTTCCTGGTAGCCACTGGAACGGGGGCCCGTTCGCTGCAGTAGTGGTGAAAATGAGTCACTGTGGCGTCTGGTGGGTTTGGGCCTTTTCTTCCGACGGAAAACACAAGGACTTTGTAGAGACTGTTGTTCCCTTTTTCTAAAATGCCAACAA
>NW_010432443.1:3616-4918 GCF_000710305.1 Buceros rhinoceros silvestris | reverse complement strand
TAAAAAGCCAAAAAAACCCCCCTTTTTTTTTTTTTTTTTTTTTTGTCCTAGCACCCAAAGCAAATCAGCTGGAAGAAAACTCTTACGAAATCACTTGGGAACCTTTACAGCCAATGAAAGGGGATTCCATTGTTTACATCCTTCAGCTTGCTGCTGGGAGAGAGTTCGATCAGGTACCTCCTACAGCACAGAATGAACCGAGGGGTCGCACTGTGAACTGTTACTGCCAAGAGAGGGGTCTGTGTTAGAGGGTGACGTTGTGTTTGGGGACGCCAGTGGTTTGCATTTCGGCCTAGGGCTCTGTTTACCATCCTGGCTGCCAGCTGGTTACCCAGAATTGGGCTCACGCTGCTTTATCCTGCTCTCCCAGCAGTTCCCTTGGCTCTTCCCATTCTCAAATCATGAATTCTTCAGAAATAAGGGACTTCATGCAGCGGGCTCAAAGAGAGCGACTTCAGGCAGCGTCCAGTGCTGCGTGTGCTCGGAAAGCACACAGGAAGCACCGCGTGCTGGTGGTGGGCTGAATCTGAGCGGTTCTCTCTTCTCCCCACCAGGTGTACAAGGGACCGGAGACGTCCTTCCGCCTCCCGAGCCTGCAGACAAACTGTGAATATCGGGTCCGAGTCTGCGCTGGCCGCCAGTCGCAGGACTCTGCCGGCTCGCAGGAACTGTATGGCCCCTACAGCCCCAGCACGGTGTTCTCATCTCAGAAGCAGGAGCTGGTTCCCCCCTGTGCCGATTCGACGGCGGAGCTGGCAGAGACGAAGAAGACGCTGCGTGAGGAGCGCTTCATCGCCGTCGTCCTTCTCTGCGGATTCGCGGTGGTGGCTATTTTATTCGCTGTTGTCATTCAGTACTTTGTCATCAAGTAGAGGAGAGCCTGCTCAGCGCTCAGCTTTTCGTACGGGAGCTATTTCGGGTATTTATGGTTAGTTCGAATGAAAAATCCGAGCTGGACACGTACCGTGACGTGCGTTTCCACTTTTGCTGCTGGCTCCCAGCGAGGCTGGGTTGGCAGATCCTTTCCAAATACTGAACATACATTTCTTGTAGAAAGGGTAATCCTGGGGCCTCTGTAATCAGGGTGAGCTGTTAATTAACAGCCGGAAACTGCCTTACCGTGCACGCGCCGTGCGCACGCTCCTCCTCTCTCTGGATTCCACACGGGGCCCTTTGGCCAGGCAGAGGGAAGGCGGCGTTGCTAGAGCGAGTCCTTCTCCCGCGCGACTGGAGCCGCGGTAGCCGGTTCTGTGGTAGTTTGGGGTGCACAAACCCAGCAGCACAGAAGCTTTAGGCTTGGAG
>NW_010432443.1:598-3539 GCF_000710305.1 Buceros rhinoceros silvestris | reverse complement strand
GGCTTGGATCATTCCTTCAGCGCAAGCGTTACACTCCTGTACCGTAGAGGGAACGCAGAGTACGGACTTACTGCTACTCCACAGTTAGCGTAGTTTTTTGGCTTCAGTAATAATCATTCCAAGTGTTAAAGCAGCGGCTGCCAGCGGTTTTTAGAGTTTTAAGCCAAGTGCAGGACGTCACAGCAGAGGTGGCGTATGGGGTGTGGCGGAGCAGGGCCCCCCCAGACTGTCCTGCTGCCGTGGCCCAGTCCCCGTGGCCCAGTCCCCATTTCACTCTCAGTGCCTGAGAGAGAAGTGATGTCCCGTGCTCCTGAGGAGCTCTCCGCAGCGTTCCCAGGCCAGCACAGGTATCGTCTGTGAGGAGAAAGAGTGCATTTATGATAAATGTTACGCTATTTGGCTCAAACTGAGCAGATGTTTTTGTACTATTATTAACCTAAAAATAAAAAGTTCAGCCCGCTTTTGGATGCCCTTCGAAGTTAATCCGAGTCACCCACTCGTCCACAGAGAACTCTTTTTAGCTGACCTTTCTACGCTGTTTTAAACGACTGGCTATCGCAGCGGTAGCACCTCACATTCCAGTGGGTTCTAGACGGGAAGGAACTTTTCTGGAGCTCGCCCTGTCTGTCCGGGGGGGTTTTGCAGACGCCGTGCACTACAGATGACTGTTGCTGATCAGTCCACTCGAGACGAGCGTGACTGCTCCTCTCTAGATCAAACCTGATCTCAAAAGCTGGAACTCAGAGGTTTCGCATGTGTTTCAGACCGGGGGGTGTTTGGAACACGCCACAGGCAGGTCGATTTGGCGTCTTTTGCCAAGACCGCGGCTACGCTCTCTGTCCATGAGAGCGAGGCGCTTGTCCATGGGGTGCTGGGTGCAGCGGCGCTGCGGGCCGAGCGTGGCCAGGGATTCGTCACCCCTGGGGCCCTTCTCCGATGGCAATTGATGACTAATGTTGTGTTAGAGTTTTCAAGGCGTCGTGTCGTATCTCAGATGTGGAAAACCTAAATTATGACCTAGTATCGCTTCATCCTCCTCAGAGTAGAGTTATGGTGCAATCTGAAATTAACCTTTTCAAAGCGTGCTCTGCCTTTTGTACTCTATTTATTTTGATCAAAAGTCCTGGAAAAATGTATGTTTGAATGTATTGTTCTACTTGTAGCAGAACTTTAAGTCGATCATTTATTATATCATAGAAATCGCTCCCTCCGGTGTCGGAAAGAGTTTTATACCAGTCTTAGTCTTTAGTTCGCAGAAGAGTTTACAGTCTGCCTTTATTTCTCCTCCTCATAGTCTACTTTTAGCAAGTAAGTCGCCGCCAGCAAGGCTCTGTGGCCAAAGGGTTGTTTCTCTGGCCCTTAGGAGGGGGTCTGAGGGGGTTTCTTTGGCGACATAAACTGGCATCGCAGAGTAACTCCTAACTGACGAGAGAGAGAAGGTTCCTCTGCAGTTGCCACAGAACACCCACGTTTCCAGACGACACCCGGGAGAGCCTCCCGCAGCACAGACCTCCTGTCAGCCGGTTTCCGTTCCAGGTCGGTCGACCCGAGTGGCATTAATCCATGTATTAGGTATCTTCCGTCTCCTTGTATCGTCACGTCGAGGTATCTCAACCCTATGTTAAAGCTGCCATGCGTTGTATTACTAAATTGTAACTATCAAATAGATAATATATTTAATACAGCCAATAAATAATACAGATGTATTCAGATTTGACCACGAGGCTCTCGTCTGCTTTTGTGCATTTCCCTCTTCCCCCAGGAGCAGTTGTGGAGTAGTTCAAGGCCCGGTCACTGTTTACGTGTCGTTAAGAGCTGCCTTAAATCTCTTCTGGAGGAAGAGTTGCTTGCAGAGCCTTCTCACAACACTGTCCTTTCCCCAGCGCTGTGTCGGCGGCGGGACCAAGCGGTGCCCTTTCCTGAGCCCCTTCCCAAGGTGCTGGGGCAGCCCCTGAGCTGCTGCTCCGCGCTCGGTGTTGGCCCCTTCCACAAACAAGGGCGACAGGCAAACACCCTGCGGCTCCCGAGAAAAGCAGGACGGTGGAAATTACAGTCGCTGGTACCAAAATACAGACGTCAAAGGGAAACCCCTGATTTCAGAGGAGTCTGTGTCATTTTGAGATGGGGCTCGTGTCCCCTTTCACAGGCGGGTGCAGGGCTGGCCAGGGGCATGTGTGGAAGTGAGGGTCCAGGCACTGCTTGTCTGTCTGTGACGTTTACCTGCAGCTCTGCGGAGTTTGGGGAAGGGCCGTGTTTTCATGAGTCCTTTCAATTCCTGTGGATCCCGCTACAAGTGCAGAGTCGGCTCTGCCGGCAGGGCTCCGCGTCCCTTGTGGAGGAGCCCCAAGGAGCTGCAGTTCCCCTCTTGTACTTGCCAGATCCTTCCAGCGCCTGCCAGCACTACTGGTGGAAGTCGTCAGGCTGGGAAGGTGTCTCCCAGGCCCCACCGAGCAGCAGGGAGGCTCGCCCGTGGTCCCCGCGTGCTTCCTGGCTTTCCTGCTGCTGGTGACGATGCTGTGCTGCCAGGAGGTCCCCAGGCTGCCTGCAGTCACCAAGCAGCTCTTTGACACTGGAAATTTAATTAGCCCAACTGGGCCAGTTCCGTAACTCTCCATCGCTCTGTGTTTACTCAGGGCCTTTCCCACTTGAGCTCCTCCCTGGCGTGTGCCGCCGAGGGCGGCATTTCCACTGCTGGTGCCTTAATGGCGTTATTAAGATAGGAGCGGAAAGCCTTTACTTGGCCATCGTCTTCCCGGGGCAGCCCTGATGGACTCCCCGCTTCAGAGAGCACCAGCGAGGAGGAGCTGGAAGGCAGCAGGGTGGGGGAGGCGAGGGGAAAAGGGGCCAGTGCGAAGGCGAGCTGAGGGAAGGGGCCGGGCAGCGGGAGGTTAACCCGGCTGTGTGTGCCACTCGGCTCCACAGCAGCGTGTGCCCAGCCGCC
>NW_010432443.1:0-506 GCF_000710305.1 Buceros rhinoceros silvestris | reverse complement strand
GGCCCACTCGCCTCCACGCCAGCGTGTCCCCAGCCGCCCTCCTTGGAAGCCTCTCCATAACGCAGGAATCGGGGTGCTGGCAGAAGCGAGCAGGGTCCCTGCTGCAGAGTAAACCTGCCCCGTTCTCCCTGCAGCTCTGCCCTTTGCGTGGCCCGTGTCTGGAGGACGGTCCAAAAGCCAGAGCGCGCAGGACTGGGCTGCAAAGGTCAGCGCTGAGCAGTCCCTGCCTTGTGCTGGCGGGTCCCTGGCTCTGACGTCAGGGCGATGTCTGCCGCCGCTTCCAAGAGGTGGGAGCTCTGGCAGTGGGTTTTCTCCGGGGGATTTAGGCACCTGAACCCCTCCAAGAACAGCCGTCCGTGTGCCAAGGCCTGGCTGCGCTGCACCTGAAGCCCGCAGAGAAACCTGGTGAAGGAGGAACTCGCAGCAGCTGACGCGGCGCTGCTGGCACGGCCGCGCCGGGCCCCCGCTCCCTGTTTTCCGGCGCTGGGAGGAATCTGCTGTCGGGG
>NW_010432442.1:0-722 GCF_000710305.1 Buceros rhinoceros silvestris | reverse complement strand
GCGGCCCCTCCTGCCCTCCACCTGCCGACTTTTTCTCGCTTTCTCCATTTCCTTCCGGAGCCTTTTTTTTTTTCGCTCGCCGGTGTCTCTTGTCGCTGCGCCTGTGCACACGCCCGGGCACAGGGGAGAGGAAGCACCGACGGTGCCGTGGGAGGGCTGGCTTGCGTCGGACGGGACTTCCCGCCGTGATCGGTTTGGCGCGTCCCAACCGTGTGACGAGTTGTGCCTGGTCTCGGGTCGGAGCCTGGTGGGGTGCGGGGATGCTCCCCAGCGCCTCGCCCCGTCCGCTGTCTGCCTGGTGCTCTGCAAGTGCCCCACCGGGCCCCTCGGCAGCCCGTCGAGCTTGGTAAGGAGCTTTGCCCGGCCACGCAACCAGTTTGCTCAGTAATCCTGCCTTGGCCGGGGGGATTATGCGTGGGGAGAGCTGTGGGGGGCCTGGAGCACCCAGGGGCTGGAGGTCAGGGATTCCCTTGATGCAGCGGGTTTGTGGCCAGGAGGGTGATGGGGACGTGGTGCCGGCATGGTTCTGGGGACCACCGGTGTTTGCCCACAGCTCGCCCAGCGAAGCAGAGGTGTGCCTGCAGAGCACCCCCAGGCAGGGGGTCTGGCGGCCCCGTGCCGAGCTGTGCCAGGGCTGGGGCCTGTGCTTCCCTCCGGCGGGACCACGGCAGCATGGCTGCATCCCTCACCGGCATCCCTGACGGCGCACGGGCACGTGCGGG
>NW_010432441.1:4284-5938 GCF_000710305.1 Buceros rhinoceros silvestris | reverse complement strand
CCGCCGCAGCCAGCGCGGCTCCTCTTTGCAAATCGGTGTGTTTTCTTTAGCCCCATTCTGGAAAGAAAAGGGGAAAAAAATAAATCCACAGCAGAGTCATTTCATTGGGTTAGGAGGATTTTTTTAAAGTTTGAGGTTCTTCGGACTTTGATGGATGCACTTTAGGTGCAAAAAAAAAAAAGAAATGAAGTCCTTATGCAGATGTGTAACTTTGTCGGTGTTCACCCGCCTTTGTGTGCGTCTGGGGGGGTGGGGGGTGTGAGACAGATGCTTTATTTCACATTCTCTCTATAAAGAGATAATTATATATCTAGTTATCCACCGAGGCAATAAATACTCTTCATCCACAATTACAGATGAAGATGGTTGGTTTAAATACCCATAAATTCAGTGTTTGGGCTCTGGCTGGAAGTTGGAAATGAGGGATTTTGGGGGGGAGGAATGAGGTATAAAGAGCCACAGCGGGGGAAAATCCAAAGGAAAAGCCCCATGGTCCCGGCAGCCCCCAATAACGAGCCCGACGGGTTAAAAAAGTCCCAATGTTGCTTCAGCTGGGCCCCGTGGCTGCCCGTGGGTGCCGTGAGTTGATCGGTCCTTGGCTGGACGGGAGGGAGCTGCGCTCTACTCCTACCTTGCTCCGCGGTTACACACCGGAGCTCTGCACAGATATTTCCACTCCACGGGTTGTTCTCATACGCCTCCTCCATGCAGATCCCCCCCCGAATCCCCCGAGGTTTATTTTTCAGTGAAGAAACAAAGCCCTAGCCCACAGCATCTATTAAAATAGAATTTTTTATATTATTTCTACCTTCAGATATTTTCATTTGAGGTATGTCTGGCCTTTTTTTCTCCACTTTTCCTTTTTTTCCTTCGTTTTACTGGTCCTTAAGCCCGCCCGACATTCCTCATTGCTACCTTGGGTCTCACACTGTACTTTTCCATACCTCATTTTTAAAATGCTTTCTCCTTTAGCACCGTCTCGTCTCACCTCATAATAGTTTACTGGTTAATCATAAAAATAAAATGAATTTCCACACTCTCTGTAATTATCGACACTTCTCCACCCGCCGGGTAGGTTTGGGAGGCTCAAGAGTGCACTGGCTGCAAAAATGAATATTAATACGCTTTCCCTCTGAAATAAATTAATTTTGGCAAACGTTTTTATAATGAGATATCCCGATGGTTTATGTGTTCGCTGTGGCAGTGTTTGGCTAACCCAAGCCTAAAATTAAAGCACAAACCCTCTTTAAAAATTACAGGTAGGTTTTTAACACGGATTTGAGGCACATGAGCTCATATTGCAGCTAGACCAAAACATGGGCTAAATGTGATTTATTCTGACTGGGGGAGGTATAAGATTTCCGCAGTATTCTGGTACTACAAAAGCGTGGAGGGAAAAAATACTAAATCTTTGCACTGACAAAAGCAAGCCACACACTTTATTTTCAAAACCAGTAATTTTTTGATCTGAAATGGGGAGAAGAGACATCCCCCCCTTCCCTTGATCTGCAGAGAAAGATCGTTAATATGAGATTTATTGGGGGGCGAGAGGCGCCTATCTTTATTTCCTATTTGAGCAACATGAAAATAAAGTCACTTAATGAAGTATGACTCTAAAAAAAAAGGGGGGGGGGGGGGGTTTGGGGAGGGTACA
>NW_010432441.1:3533-4201 GCF_000710305.1 Buceros rhinoceros silvestris | reverse complement strand
GCGAGTTTGTGGAGAGTCAACAAGACGCAGCCATTAGAAAATCCGCGCAATTTAGCCGCAGTGAGGAGTACAAGCCGGCTGATCTTTTTATATTTCTTATCATTTTCATCTTTATTATCACTCTTGTTAACAACACCAATGAGACTGGATACATATATCTCCTTTAAATGCAGTCATCCATGGAGCCATTGTAGTTGCTAGCTACAGATATATTAATTAATTTATTCTCTCAACAGTAAAATATTGCTGTGTCTACTTGCTACCTACCAAGCAATAAAAAAGAGGCTTTTTTTCCCCCCCTCTGCACTTCATTAGGCTTTACCTATAAGTTTCCATTTGAAATGATTTGCTTAAAACTAATTACTTGCAACGTACTTCGTTGGGTCTGGAAGGCTTCAAAGTGGGGTGGGTGGCCATATGCTGATAAATGCTGCTAATTATTCCCACTCTGTGTTTATTTTATATTTATGAACCCCCACTCGGAACCAAACCGAGGCATTCTTGGGCAATAACGCACTGGCACATTAATGATAAGGGGTGGGGGGCATGTGCTTGAAAACGGTTCCTATAATAGCGCCGGGGAGGAAAGCAAACAGTTAATATATCACGGAATTAGCCAAAGGACGGAGCCTAAGCCACACACAGACCACGAGGAGAAAATCCAGCCA
>NW_010432441.1:3114-3463 GCF_000710305.1 Buceros rhinoceros silvestris | reverse complement strand
AGCATAAGCCACACACAGACCACGAGGAGAAAACCCAGCCATTCTTCCCGCTTTAATGGGAATTATTATACGTTAATTATATTTTAAGCTGCAGCCCCCTAAAATGCAGCTGCAAGGAGATGCTTTGCCTTTGTCTGTTACTGAGGGATTGGTGATGGGGGAGGCGGGGAGTGGGTTTTTGAGGCAAGAATGCAAAACATTTCCACGGGCATCTCCAAGATGCTGGACTGTATCCGAATTATCCCTTCCCCCGCGTGTTAGCCCAGCGTCATCCATGTGTGACACTTCCAGCACCCATCGCCGCACCCCCACGGCAATGCCCAGCGAACCAGGATGCCCCCCACCCTCC
>NW_010432441.1:0-3079 GCF_000710305.1 Buceros rhinoceros silvestris | reverse complement strand
CACTTCGATGACCCACCCCCGCCCCCCCACGGCAATGCCCGGCGAGCCAGGATGCCCCCCACCCTCCACCACAACCCCCCTTCCCCCCAGTACCCCGCTGCCTTCACCTCGCTCGGGGTGCAGCTCCTTGGCCACGTCCGCTGGGCTGAGCGCCCACAGAGCCCACGCACGCCCGGGGCCACCTAATTGCATCCAGCGCCTATCGCACTCGGTGCTGTGTGAGCTACGCCTCTACTCTTCATTTTGGGGGATGTAGAGAAATAAAAAAAAGAGTTTCCAGGTCCCTCCCCTCCAGGCGAAAGCACCAACCTGGGGGTCAGCAGCGCGGCCGCGTTTATTTTCTCCCACACTTTTAATTCTTCCTATTTTTCCTTCTGCAAAACCACCTGGTTTTGGGTGAAGAAAAAACCCGGTTTGGCTCAGAGAAAGGGGGGAGTGAGAAAATGAGGAGCGGGAGGGAAGGATTTTGACTTTCTGCCTTCATTTTCGGTGTTGCTCGCGGTCTGTTTGACTAAACTTCACTTAAAGCGGCTCTTAATGAGCTTTGAAACGAGCTCGGGGCTCTGTCGGGTCGGGTTTTGCAGCGGGAGTTCAAAGAAATCAGACATTTCTTCGGCACAAAGGTGTCAAGAAAATATCTCTGGCTCAGGAAAAAAAAAATCCCTTTTTTAATTCCCGCTTTGCCCATTATATCCGCTATATTGAGTATTCGCTGAAAGTAGCGAAACAGGAATAAATCCCGAAAATTTACCCTCACGCATTAATATTTTCTACGATTTTTGCAGTAGCTGTGAAATAGCACCTCGGACTTTGTCATTAACGCGAGAAATATTCCTCGCAATTAAAGAGATGAGGGTTTTCTCCCCTCACTAACGAATTCATTTGAAAGCCGGAGCAATGAAATACGCTCCTGAATAAAAGAAACCAGCCCAGAAATAATACGGATTTTATGGCGAAGCAACAATTTGTTCTATCCGCTCGCTGGTAATAAATAAGTTTTATCTATTTTCGTGAGTGTTTGAATGTCTTTGAAATCCAACTATTCCTCTTCAAGGTGAACCGACTTACAATATACACAATTTATGTCACCCAATAGCGCTCAGCCCAGTTAGGGCATAATTCCTCCTGCTGCCCATTTTCCTGCCAGATTGGCGCAGGGACAGAGAAAGAAGGAAATAAAAGTGGGTAAAAGTCTAGTTTGAGTTTGCTGGTACAATATATTCTCCTGGATCGGGAGAAACAGAAAGGAAGTGCATGCGCCCGTGTTAAAACTGCAAAAATAATAAAAAATAACAAACAAATAATTTTTTAAAAAGTTTAAAAAGTAACTATTGCAGGAAAAATGTGGATTTTCTCTCCATAGAAACCCCAAGCCCTGCCATTTTCCCCAACTTAAGCCTCAAATTTAATCCTCTCTGGGGGGATTGTTGGGGTTTGCTGCTGGGAGGAGCAGAAGCGGAGCCCATTCCTACAGAAATTCTGTTTTCCTCCTTCCTCCTCGCCTGTTCCAATCAAGCAGCTCCTGGACTGGATAAATCCTCTCATAATTCTGGAAGACTCCAGGTGACCCCACCCTGTGTTGGGGAATCCTGCCCGAGGAAGCGGGGAAAGTAGATCAATGTATCTTATTGGTGTGTTTTTCCTGGAAAAACTGATCTCCGTCAGGGTGAGGCTCAGGTCGGTGGCTCCCAGTGCGCCCAGGCTGGAGGGTGGGCTGAGCTGGGGGTTACTGGGTACGGCCAGGACTGGGGGAAGGATCGGTGACGTCGCCGTAGACCCCACCGTGGTTTCCTTTGGCATTTCTTTAATAAAAATCCCTTATCGATCTTACAAAAGCTTTTTTTTTTTTTTCTCCCCTGTCTGTGTGAGGCGCGTGGCATCTCCCCCGAAAGGAAACGGCAGCGAATCCATTACATACAAATATCCGCTTAGAGAGAGATCGAGGAAATCATAATCTAATTTATTTAAATTGGCCTGGCGGGCTTATTTTTTTCCTCTCGTTAAATGAATTTGCTGCGAATTGACGCCGAAGAAACGCAATTACGCGGCTCCTAATAACTATAACCATCACGAGCAGCATCATCCCGCCCGCACCTAAACCCAGATGAATATTTTTCCAATGTAAGAGCCGAGCTTGAGCTCATTCCCATCTTAGAACCATCCCCAGGACTTCTTGGACGTTCCTCTAGTTCTAAAGGAACCTCATCCCTGCCCTTAGGGACCGTAGGAGCCCCCTGGGCAGGGAGGTGCTTCCAGGAGAGGTGTACCTCCCCCCCCTCGCCACCGTACCCTCCTCCAGAGACAAAAGAATCCCAGTTAGCCCATATTCGAGCTTCTTTACCAAAAAGCCAGCGTCTCGGTTGAGTTTTTGCTTCCAGTTAATGCTCCACACACGAGTACAACTGCCCTTAAATCAGTAATTTGGAGATTAACTTATGCTTCTTGTTTCCCCAGGATTTTTCTAATTATATTTAGAGTGACGCAGCAAGCGATATTTCTCCCCTTTTACAACACATTTTACACATTCATTTAATTACTTTTTATTTCTTTTTTTTTTTTTTTTCCAAAAGATGATCTACAAGTCACGGAAGGCAAAGATGGCCAATAGATTTTTTTTTTTTACTCTTTTATTAACCTTGGAAGTTAATACTGATTTTAAATAGTAAACAGTAAATCACCAAGCGGATGTTTGGGCAATTTTATTTATTATCAAGAAATCACATAATAATACATTATTTTTATTATTATTATTATTGTGAAGCAACTTTTTACATGACTATATAAAGCCAGAACGTGCTATAACAGACATTTGCATAGACCCTACATAGAATAGCTTGAGGTAAGAGACATTACATATGGACTCTACGCGAAGGGTGCATATTAACCATGGCGAGAACCTAGACTAGGGGACACAAGCAGAAAAAACAGTGTCACACACACGGAGAACAAACACGGGACGGACAGAAATCCCACCGAGCCGCCTTTTTAAAGCAATCTGGAAGAGAATATTGCATATATTTTCATTTTCTTCGGCATTTTCCCCAGGGGTTGCTGCTGGTGCCTTGGCCTTTGTGTTGGG
>NW_010432440.1:0-4315 GCF_000710305.1 Buceros rhinoceros silvestris | reverse complement strand
CAGACCGAGGTGTGAATTTCTTCTTTCCCCCCTAAACTCCTTCTGCCTCTAACAAGGCAGGCAGAAAACGTTAAGGAATTCGAGGAGTGCGTACCTCGGTCCCTCAACCCTTAACACCAATGTAACACCAGTGAACTGGGCCTTTCCTTAGGAAGCATTAAACTTCCAGGTGGCCATGGACAGCAGTGTGAGCTGACACCCCTTGTGTAGAAGGGCTAAACATCCCCACACACGCTGCTGGGCATCTCCACAGCACACATAGCAGTCAATATGAAATCATGTCCTTCTCCTCTCAGAAATTAAGTGGTGCTAGCTGGGTCATACTCACACATACAGTAGGAATATTTTAGAAAAAGAATCCAAACAAACAAGTCTGACAAAAAAACCCAAAACGCAACAAAACCCAAAACACAACAACAAAAGTAAAACCCAGAATTAGCCCTATGCAAACTGTATCATGTCATGGCAATCAGCAAACAAGTTTAAAAACAAAACAAAATACAAAGAATCGATAAAAACTTTAGGCAAGCCTTCAATACTTTCTCACGTTTACCAAGGTATCAGTTAAACCTGATTCTTTCAGTGAAACAGCGTAGATAGCAAATAAAGACAGATCTGATCTGACTGAGGCAGAAAAGTTTGGGTTTGTTAGGTTGGTTTGGTTTAAGAGTTAACAATGTAAAAGAGCGGAAGGAGCTCGAGGTTAAGGTTAAGGGCAGAACCACAAGGATAACAGACTGAAAATAGAAAAAGAAAAATGTCAATGCTGACATCAGGAAAACATTTATTATCATGAAGATGATTAGATAACGGAATAATTTCCCCAAGGAAGTTGTTGAGTCAAATACTAGAGGCAGTCAAAGGAAACCTCGATAAAAACACCAGGCAATTGATCTGGAGGGCAGCCATACACCAATGACCCAAGAGGCTCTTTCCACCTCACTGAGGAGTCTCCTCTCGAAAAAAATTCTGAACTTTCTATAGCAACATGTGAACGAAAAGTAAATGCAGAACACCGCACAAAACCAGAGAAGACATTTAACGGGAACCTCATCTGCAGTTTACAATTTGTTTTCTTCTATAGTACCAGTAATCTGTGTCCATATATGCGTTCATTACTTCTAAAAAATCTTACCACACATTGATCATCACAGTGACACTGAGAAGATAAAGCTATAAAACACATTTTCCAAAGAAATGACAGGAGCTATAAAACTTGCCTTATGAAACACAATGGACATCATGAAGAAATCCAGCAAGAAATTTTCTGAAATGTCTCTGTAGTCAAATCGGAAGAAGATTACAGTGAAGCTCAAAGTAACAAATTGATTAATAGGATTACAAAATGAGGAGCGAAGAAGTTTCATCCCAGCAACTGTTATCAGGATGATATCACAGCTGTAAGAAAGGCAGAAAGAAAAACCTAATCAAGTCAAAGACATAAAGCATCAAATTACGACACTCTTAAATACAAATAGCTGCAGCAGATGTATTTTAGATCACTATGTATACATAAATCTGATTTCTGATACTAATCCTAAGTTCTTTTAATAACCAAATTTATTTAACCCATATGCATCTTCCTATTTTTTCCCTTATCATTATCAGACACTTGTAAACTGTAATAAAGAAAGAACTCTGTTCTCAAAAACAGTAGTATTGACTGTTAAAACCCAAGAATCTAGAAAAGATATTTTTACGTAGCTCTTACAATAAAATTTTCATTTCAGAAATACTTTGGCACTTTCATTAATACATTACCGTAATTTGAAAAAAAGTCTTGAATTTACTCCAGTTCTTTTATTACTAGAAATTTCACTCAATGACACAGTTTATAGTTATTCTTCTGATTTTATTACACACAATGCCAAAATTATGGATAGAAACATGCATAGATGTGAAGTACTTGAAATTCTTACCATTGTTCTTGATCAGAAGTCATCTATTCTATATAGCAATTACTGCATCAGATTAAATGAAACTGTGTGTTGCATCAGTGTGTTGTAAAATGCACGCAGTCTGCATTTTGTTCTCCTTTATTATATTTCAGAGAATGAACTTAAGATGAGAACTCTAAACAGTAAATGACCACACAGAAATGAAGATGTCAAATCTTTAAAAATTAAAGTGCTTTCTGCTGTATCTTGAAGAAGAAACATTTCTCTTTTAACTCTCCAGAAAACTACACAGTTTTCTGTGTAGAAAAGAAAATACAATTAAATCAGAAGGAAAGATGGAGGTAACATACTGCCACCCCTTGCATTTAAAAAAACCTACTCCAGTCTCTGGATATACACCTGAACTTACAGACTTGAGGTTGTTTACATTTTTCAGTTTTGGTTTTATGAGATACTTGGCAAAATTAGAAGGACAGTCTTGCTTGGACAGCAGTTTTGATCTCTTGATAATACAGCCTGTTCTGGGGGTTCAATTCTATAAAGGTCTCAGACACACAGATTTTTACATCACCTGGTTAGACAGGCACTCCCCTGAGATCCGCCACTGGGCTCCAGACCATGAATGCTTGCATGGTTCTGTATTTTATTCACTAACCACCAAAACCCACAGGAACGGTAGCAGGAATTAGAATTCCTCTCTCCTATCAGAATTTCCTTACCCACCAAAGGAGGAGGAATCAAGAGCATACCTCCCATAGCCTCTTCTTTCCTGATAAGTGCTTAACAGTTTGACACTTGTTAAACGAAATGGGCAGTATCACCTTCTCTGTCGAGGTTTTTAAAAGAAAGTAAATCAAAGCAGGATTTTGTGAACTCAATCCTGATCACATAGTGGGGGATGCTGCAAAAGCAGGTCTTGGCTCAAAAACTTTGGGTTTCTGGGTTCTAGTCAGGATAAGGCAGGAGACAAGTGATTTATTCAGAACATTCTGGGCATGTTTAGAAGTATAATCTCAAGCCTCCTAATGAACCATCAAGTCAAATTCAGGAGTATTTAGTGATAATAGGCACCCTCAGGGTTTTCTGGCAGTTGAGCAAGTGTATTTGGATTGCAGTTTTACACATTGATGCCCAAGACCCATACTGGATCTATCCCTGAAAGAAAACCCAAACCTAACAGACATGTACAAGTAATTGAGAGCCAAGTGATTCTCTTAAGTAAATTAAGCACACTCTCTTTTTGGGAGATGCATTTTTTGATGCTGGTGAAAACAGATGGGGACTTCAATGCATAATGAGTGACTTAAGGTAGGCCAAGTACTTGCAAAATGCATGGAAGGGTCTCCTCCATCCTGCTGCAAACCAGGAGAATACCTGCTGCTGTGACTGACAACTGACAAGCCAGAAAGCTCTAAAGAGGTTTTCATCATTCTAGAAAGGCTCATAAGTCTGTACATTTCCAAGTTGATTTTATTTTATGTGGCATTTATTCCTTATTGTGTATCTTCTGTAATGCAGATGCAACTTAATTTGAGTGCAGGTCATTCTAACGGATCACCAGGACATCACTGGTGGAATGAAATGCCAAGCTGCTCTTATTTCTCACCTTGTCAAAGCTATTCTTTTCAATTTCCCCCAGATTTCTGAATGGAAAACCTAGAAACTAAGCTAAAAAGATTCTGAAGCCTCAAGAAGCCACCTCGGTGTGTCCTGTATGAACTGGCTGAATCTTGTGTTCTTCAGAAAGAAGAGAAATCTTGCAACATAGAGGAATTCTCATATGAAAAACTTACAGATTATAAAGCAAAAGGAGGACTCAGTGGACCTGTTAACATGAAGAAAATTTTACAAAAATGACATTTTATAAAATAATACTCTTCGAAGTGACAGAAAATAATTTGCTCATTATCCCCTTTTTTAAAGTTATTGCCACACAAGATGCTTTTTCTGTGGCGTTAACTCCCAGCAGAGAAAAAGCAAGAGAGAGAGTGTGGGAAAATAACTAGTTATGGGGAGGTGAGGAAAAACACTGTTTCCCAGATTGTTAACTTTCGCCTTGACACAAAAGCCGCCATGAAATGGCTGTGAAGCAGTTTGCTGATCCCACGAATGGAGTGTGGTCACAATGGCTAAGGCCTGCTGCAGCCAGGTGCAACATACTGTGCCACCGAACGGGGACCAGAGTGGAAGCAACACGGTCTGTCCCTGCTCCTGCAGGTAACAATGGGCTGCTATAATCTACCACAATGGGCGGCTATAACCTACCACAATGGCTGCTATCAAGAAAGATGGATCGCTACTGCCGTGCCAATAAAACCGGCAGAATCGTGTCCTTACGGTGATTTTTGCTCATTATAATGTCATTATAACACAGAAACACAACCCTATCCCAAAGGCTACCCGCCTCCAAGGTACCA
>NW_010432439.1:0-400 GCF_000710305.1 Buceros rhinoceros silvestris | reverse complement strand
GGGAATAAGCGAGTGTCATTAACGAATGATTAATGGTGGCTCTAGTGCCACGAGGCAAGTTTCTTATGAAAAGCATTCAGAGGATGATGACATGGCTTACTTTGAAAAATGTTTCCAAGGACAGGCAAGCTACTGCATTTATTCCTTAATTCAAAAATATTTTCAAAAGAGGAAAACATGTTACTATCAAATCCGAACTGCTGTTTCTTTTATCCCCAAAGATTTTCTTTTCCTTGCAAAAGGTAGCAGAAATTTCAGGTACAAACCTCAAGCCTCCAAATATGGAAAAATGTTCTAAAATTAATTTCTGTGTACACATCCAAACCAGGACTGGCACCTTGCTTCGTTTCGACACCATTTTATGGGGGGAAAAAGCATTTAAAAACATTATTTTATTTTT
>NW_010432438.1:8623-10890 GCF_000710305.1 Buceros rhinoceros silvestris | reverse complement strand
GGGGGCATCATCGGTACCCGCATCAACCCGGGGGCTAATTCAGGAGGGGAAACGCCTCAGCTGCCCCGCGCAGGCAGAGCTCTCCCCAGGCTCGCCCCTGCAGTCTCCCGCCCTGTGCATCAGTATCAGGCGGCAGCGGAGGCTGGCACGTCCCTTTGTACTAAGGGAATGTCAGGCTGTGCCAGCCCCTCTGCGGTGGTGACTTGATGTAGGGAGGGTAAAAAAACGAGTTTTGAGACTTTTTTGAGGGTCCCCCCCGAGCGCAGAGTGTGTCTTGTTTGTGCTACAGCTGGGCTGGAGCAAACACAGCAGCAGAGGTGAAAGGGGGGAGGCGGTGGCAGAGGTGGGTGCAGGGCAGGATGAGGAGCTGAGAAGGTGATGCTCAGCTCCTTGTCAGCTGGCTCTAGCACTGATCTTACCAGTATTGATGAAGCCAAGGATGCAGAGCGTGATGGAAACGTTAATGTTCTGGATGCTGAATTCCTGCCTCAGGGAGCTGAAAAATCCGTCCAAGGCAAACTTAGTTGCAGAGTAGGGGACCGTAAAGGGAAACCCGACTTTACCTGGACACAGAGTGAAGTTCTGTTATAACACAGAAAGCTGCTCTGCCCAAACCTCTGCTCTGCCCTTTGTCAATCCCAAAGGGAGTTTACTGCTAGTGAAACGTCACCCTGGCACCTGAAAAGCAGCGTTACTGATATTCCTGTCAGCTTCCAGCTCCTCGATGGCCTTAAGGCCAACACCATGGCTCATGTCCCTGCTCAGGGTATGAGCAACCTGCAGTAACTGTGGAACCCCCGGAGGGGAGAGGTGGAGCAACGTTGTCTGATACTGAGCTAAACTGCTCTCCAGACTAACCAAGATACTGCTGTGCGTGGGGACATCTGTTCGTAATTTAGTTTCCTGACTTAACAGAAATTAGATCCATGTTTTTGTGAGTGGAATCAGTCAGTAACTCACTCTACAAATATTAGCAGGAACTTGACCTACCAAACCGAGGTGAAGAGTCACGGAATGAATGTGGCGAGAAATTACTGCATTTCCCCATTTCCTCGTCAAACTGGGCGGAGTGTGAGCTCTGCTGCTCTAATGAGCCTGACACCAGGGCGTGGGGTTTAATTACAGGGCTGGTCAGACAGCAATCTGGGGCAACTGGATTGCATCAGAGAACCAATTCCGTTGAGAAAATACAAAAAAGATCTGGATTTGGGTTGGGTGTTTTTTTGAGTGCATTAAGCAGTTATGGCTCCTTTAGGATATCTGGTGTCTGCATGCTGCATACGTAGGAAAAGGGTGTCTTGACTGAAGCCTGTGTCACCTGCCTTGCTCCCCGCTCACCTGCCATGGATGAGACCACCACGATGCTCCCCTCGCTCTCCTTCAGCATGGGCAGGGCAGATGTGGCCATCGCCACGTAGCTGAGGAAGTTGATCTCCAGGAGCTTTCGTACATGTTCAATGTCCCCATTGAAATAACCGAAGTATGATGTGCCGACGTGGTTAAGAATCAGCATGTCCAGGCCTCCTGGAATCAGAGGAGCAGCCGTTAGTGCTGGGCAGGAGAGGGCTACGACCAGCAAAACAGAGCATTTTCTGGGAGCAGAATAAGTGTAATTAACAAAAATCAGGGTTTTGGGTCAGAGCTGTGACCTGTCGTCTCTGGAGTAGGGATGTAGTCTGGATGGGGACCCCTAGTAACAATTTTGTTGTGATTTTTTTTTCTGGTTTAAAACACAAATACCCTGGCACAAGGGAGCTCACCCTCGAGCGGGGGCAGGAGCAGCAGTGCTCCCACAGAGCTGAAACACTGAGCTTCCACAGCCGCGACCCCTGACCACAGCAGCGAGGATACAACGGGCTGACGGGTGGTTTCAGACCAGAGTAGCAGGGGGGTGATGAAATCCAGGATTATAATACTGGAACAGAGGGTCATGAGGGCACGGAGCTGAGATGGAGAGCACAGTTCATCTTGAGTGGGAGCGATGAAGCTCGGCGGAGGAGTGGGACCATAAAGGGCAGAATTAGGGACGAGTCTCCTGTCTTGCCCCATCTCCATCTCTCCACAGAAAAAGCAGGGTGGCCAAGGCAAGGTGCAGCATCCCACTGTCGCTTGTGGAGAGCAGGCTGTCAACATACCCAGCGCGGTCTTGGCCTCCTTCACCACGTGCTCAGCGAAGGCCATGTCCTCCATGGTGCCACTGACGTACCGCGCAGAGGCTGCCCCCAGCCCCCGGCACCGCTCCACCACCTGCCAACCCAAACACACCG
>NW_010432438.1:6869-8494 GCF_000710305.1 Buceros rhinoceros silvestris | reverse complement strand
AGGGTGTTTGTTCTCCCTGGGTTGCATCCCCACCTTAAACAGGTTTAGCTTCAAAGGGAGCCTGAAAAATCACTCCGTTGGTGAACATGTCCCCACGGCAGTCTGGCTCTGTACGGGTGTGCTCTGTGCCGGCGCTGTGTGCGTGTAGGGTGAGCAGGAGCACGTCTATCACTGCAGAGGAATGAGGGTGTGTGTGTGCTGAGGGAGCCAGGGGGGGATGTGTACGGAACCAGGCAAGTTCAAATAGTGAACTGTGCAGGGTGCACGTATCTGCAGGAGTGGCATGTCCGAGGGTGCTGGAGCCCCTGCACCACAAGCACACATAACTGTGCCTGTCCGTTGTCTGTGCCATGGCGATTACATGTGTGTACCTGTGTTGTGAGTGGCCTTCATGTGTTGGTGTGTGCCCCGCCATGAACATGCATGTGTGAGTGCCCAGCTTGCCACTTACTTTCTGCAGCTTGGCCTCTGTCCGTGCTGTGATCAGGATGTGGGATCCCATCCTTGCCAGGTGATAGGCCATCTGCTCCCCGATTCCAGTGCTCGCTCCGGTGACAATCACCCGCTTCCCCTGCAGCATCTCTGGGGACCAAGGCTCGAGGATTTAATTTATCCAAACACTATTTTAAAAAATAATATATAGAAACATCCCCTAATGCCCTCCAGAGGAAGCAGTTAACTGAAAGTGAAGTGTCCAGCACCAGGACAGCTCTTCAGCTGCTGGAAAAAGCTGCAGCCCCTCATGAATGCAGGGACATGGGGACAGGGCTTCACTCTAGTGGCAGTTTTTTCCACAAGTCAGGACACAACTTATAAACACCTGGACTACTTTGTAATAGAAATTATGCACTAAGTCATGCTTCAAAACTTAAAAATTCAGCATTTAAAAGTCATGTTTATAAATTCTTCTGCTATGCATTAGAAAATGGAGTCTCCAGAGCCCGCTCTGCCTCTCCTCCTCCCTCAGGAAGGATTTCTGCATGCTGCTTGCTCAGTTTGATTGCAAATCCTTGTTAAAACAACTTCCCAGTATCAGCCACCACACAAAGGCTCAGACACGGTTTGGTCCGAGCTCTGTACAGTTTCTCTGCAAAACACTCAAATGTGGCTTTTAATAATTTTCCTTAAAGACAGATTCACTTTTAATACTTACCCGGTTTGAAATTCTCCCTCGCAGAATAAAACCAGAAGGCCAAAACCAACCCCAAAAAGGGAATGAGAATCTTTTGCAACCGACCCATCCCACTGTGGAGTCAGGAAATAAAGCATGAAAGAGAAGAGAGGAAAAAAAAAAAATCGCTCTGCAGAGCTGCTCCGAAGGGAAGCAGTGATGCCAGTCCTTTAAAAGCTGTCAGCGAAGGAACTGCGGCTTCCAAAGCACTGGAAAATCACGGGTGGATGGATAAGTGGAGCAAATGCTTTGATTTGCTCCCTGCTGGAGCTGGCGAACCTCGGCCTGACCGGCGGGGCCGTTTGGGTTCTGCCCGGCTGTTTTCATATTTCCTGTCCTACGCTAAAATGCAGAATTTTGCACAACACCCTGAAGAGGAGTGTCTTTGCTGAGCAGCATCAAGTTTCACTTGGAGAATAGCAGAGGCAGCCTAGCGCAGGTGGTTAAACGGCAC
>NW_010432438.1:5950-6743 GCF_000710305.1 Buceros rhinoceros silvestris | reverse complement strand
TGGCACCGTCCGGGGTGCCTGTGGAGATGAGGTCCGGGGCTGGTCGCTTGCACTGGGTCAGGCACTGGGCAGCAGTCAGGGGCTGCTTGGGGGGGATGGTGGGCAGCAGGACGTGTAGCAAAGGTCCTGCTGCCCAGGGCATTGCTGCTCTGTGCCCCGAAGCAGCGGGGGCCCAGCAATACCACCCACAACAGCTCCAAAAATGCTTTGCTGGTGCAGGGCTAATTTCTTAATCCCTGCTGACTCCTGTGAGCAGATGAGGGAGCAGGGGCTGAGCTGAACCCCGCACTGGGGTGCACCCCCCAGCTCCAAGGGGCTGTTCAGGCACGGGGAGGTTTGCAGGGAAATACTCAGTGTTGTTTCCTGCAGAGAAATAAGGGTCCTTGCTGCCATGGTTCCTGCTTGGAGTTTTGCAAGAGCTTTGTTCTTACTTTTAAGTGAATGTAGTCTGAGGAAAACCCACGTAACATCCGCTCACACCACTCAACGATCTTGTGCAGTAGGTATAAATGAAGTTCCAGCTTTGCTCTGGCACTGGGATCTCCACAGCTGCATACCAGTGCCTGATGGGGACGTGCTGTGGGAGCTTCCCAGAGCAGTCTCTGCCTTCTTGGCCAGGACAAAGCCATGTTTGCTGGGACACGAACTTCATTGGCAGCACAGGGGCTGCTCCGTGGTGTGATTTACGTGGGTACAATGCCAGGGTTGTCCCTCTCGGGCCCCTCTACGGTAATCAGCCAAAAAGTTATTTAAAGAATTTTTTTATCCCCTATTGCAGCTTTAAAATAAAGAG
>NW_010432438.1:0-5860 GCF_000710305.1 Buceros rhinoceros silvestris | reverse complement strand
TACCTGGTTAGGGCAGTGGAGCAAACTGGCATTTCTTCTGCTTTATAGATTTTTTTTTTTTAATTTTTTTTTCTGCCTTTCGACTTCAGTCTCAACTTTCTCTCTGATAAGAAGCACTTAACCTGCCCTTGGTCAGATAACACCAGTACAGTCATTCTGCCTTTTCCTGCCTCTCTCTGCTTTGAACTTGGGTTGTGATCATGGGACAACCATTTTATTCCTTGGCTTGGAAAAAAATGAACTAGTTAACCTTGCCTCAGCTGTGGTATCATCTGTGGTGCCAACAGGAAGAGAGGCTTTTTTGTTATTTATCACTGATTTATCACTAGTGTAAGGCTACGCGGTAGAGTGATAACTGTCAACCTTTGGGCACTATCTGCAAGCGTGTCGGGAAGGTCTCGCGCTCTTTGCTCTGTGTTGGCACGGGCAGATGTGGGGCAAGGGGCTGCGGAGCCAGATGCGGCGCTTGCCCTGCTGTGAGCTGCTCTGTGAGAACGCACGTTGGTTTGGGGCTTCTGTGTGATACAAACCAGGTGATAATAAAGGACTGAAATACTGAATATTTTTGGACATAACCTAAATTTTTGTAAAAAGAAAATCTGGGTGGGGGCTGTTTAGGGGCTCCTTTGTAGACCCTCCAGTGTGGGGGGTGCTGGGGGCTGCAGTGGTGGCAGGAGCAGCCAGATCTGGCTGCACTTTGCTGGCAGCGTGGGTTTGCTAAGAAAATCTGGGGGGGGGTGGTTTAGGGGCTCCTGTGTAGCCCCTCCAGTGTGGGGGGTGCTGGGGGCTGCAGTGGTGGCAGGAGCAGCCAGATCTGGCTGCACTTTGCTGGCAGCGTGGGTTTGCTCTTGGCTCCTGGTTGCCCTTGCAAGACGCCGCTGCTTCTCACTCCCACTCACAGCTTTTTCTGGGTTTGTTTTGCTCTCTGCAACTTAAGAACTTGTTTTTGCCCTTCTCCTGGGGGCGGGAGCGAGGGAAGGGAGAGGAGGGCAGGAAGAGGTGACTGCGGAGAAGTGTTTTCTGATTCAGCGAGTCCCAGCTCTACTGCTGCCAAACCTTTGTGCCTTGGCAGAGGGGAGACCTGTGGCAGGCACAGCTCTGGTCTGGCAAGAGGGAGCCCTGGGGACGGGGGGGAGCAGCCTGTTGCTTCTGAAATGGCTCCACCGAAATTATCCTGAGTGCATCCCCCTGCTGCTTCTGCACTGCTCGTTTGTCTGAGCTGTGTTTTGCGGGGGGTGATGCTCGGCGTTGCGCTAACCTCTCTGTGCAGCGGAGGTTCTTGAGTTAGTGCTGCCTGGAGCTCACTTGGAGGAAATGAAGGTGCGGAGGAAACTTGTTGTGACAACAAACTGTGGGAGCAGTAGTGGGGAGCTGCTGGTGGGCCCCTGCTGAGCCCCCAGTTGGGGGCTGCCTGATGCAAGTGCCTTCCCAGGGCTGGCGTGGGGTGGGGGCAGCTTTGTGCAGCTCAGGGACTCCAAAGCACTTCACAGAAATTGGGAGACTTCTTTTTTATGTCTTTTGAGCAGTATGTGCTGTTTTCAACCCATTATCAGATCTTTATGCTCTCCAGCATGCTTCAGCATGAACACAGATCTAATGCGGTATCACCACCCTGAAGGGCCCTCAGTTATCCTCGCATTAGGCTGGTGTGCGTGTCAGCATGATGCTCTGGGGCTGTGACAGATGTGCGTGTGCTTTGGAACAGCTGCATATCCCTGGCCGTGGCTCCTGGGCATGGCCCGCAGGCAGTGCCACTGTCCTGCAAGCACCATTGCTGTCACGGCTGCACGGGTTCCAAGGGAGACTTGCGCTGGTTGTAGGGCTGGATTTGGTTTGACGTGATGTAAACACTAAATTTCTTTTTTCCTGTGTAACCAAATCAGGAATTGCTGCCTTGATAGCTGCTTGTTGGTACTGTGGCTGCTCTAAGTCTTGGCCGCTGTCCCAATGCCCTTGGGGCTGGGTGGCAGAGGCTGATGTACTTATCTGTGCCCCTAATTTTAGCCTGGCAGCTCTTGAAACACCCAGAGTCCAAACCACAAATAGCGGCTGAGGACTCTGTAAAGACATTTGGGCTTGTGCCCTTGAGGCGATTGGCCTGTGAGGAGGTGCTGCTGGGGTTTAGGTGGCCTTCAGCCTGCACAACAGCTCCAAGCTGAAGTAAGATCTTTGAAGAGGTGTTGCCGGATGGATGCAGACAAATAGCTCTCAGATCTCATGCCAGCTGTAATTTTCCTGGGGATTTAACGCACCAGGAAAATGTAACGCGTACAGGTTAAAGTAAACGGGGCCCAGATAAGTCTTAAAAGAAAGAGAATAACAGAAATCAATCTCGTGTAGCATTCAGCAGTTGGACTCACACCTTGGGCGACATGCGGCCCTGCTCAAGAGTGTATCCCTCAGGACTTCGGTTTCACTTGGTCTTAAACGCTCGATGTGCTGTAGCTCCCCCAGGGAGTCCTCAGCACTGACTGTACATCATACTCCATCCGGCTGCTTTCTGGTCTGTCCCAGTAATTATAATTAAAATTTCCCTTTGCAATTCACACTCTGGCTTTTGGAACGACTCTGCTGTGCTCCGTTGTCTGTGTGTGTGGATGTGGTGTGGATGTGGTTTGTCTGCTGGCTGCATGGGGTTGTATTTGTGGGAGTTGTACTGGCCATGGCTTTCTGGTGTCGAAATAGAGATGTGAGGGGCCTCAGGAGCTGGGACTGGGAAAGAGGCTGCTTTGGAGAGTCGTGCCATGGGAAATTTGCTGGAGCCTTTTAATCTACTGCATCTGGCGAGTCTGTCATTCATCATAGTTTAGTGTTGTTGACTGGATAACTAAACCTCCATGCACGCTGCATTTATCGTTGTGTGGTCTAAATAAGACTTTATGCAGTCACTGTGGTACACCCAGCCATTAATACGTGTCTGATTCACCACTCTGCAGAGAGCTGGCCCTGTCTCTCCTCAGGGCAGTCCGCTGTGGAAATGGTAATGCGTAGGCTTGACCCCTCTGGGCTGACCTCTCGGGGTAACATGTGGGAGGTGATGACCTCTGAGCTTGCATTGCGTCAGGAGGCAGGAGATTGTCTTCTGCAGGACGCGATTTTACCGAGTTGGCTCCAGAAGGACCGGCGCAGCGCGTGGTTTAGCTGTCTAATCCTGTTAGCTGCCTTAGGAGAAGCTATTTTCATTGTTCCAAAAACCTCTTTGCTTTAAGCTCATAAACTCCATGACTGGATAACTGGAGAGGAGGTGTGGGCAGCAGATGTGCCAGCACAATGCGAGGAGGCATTGTGTGTGAAGACAACCTGAGGTCCAAACTCAGAAGCAGTGGAGGTCTTCTTGGGTGGGCTCTCCTGGAGCTCCTTCATCACCACTGGGCTGCTTGAGACCAGCTCCATCTCCTCATTTTTAAAATGTTCCCGTTCCCAGGGGGCAGGTTGAGACACCTGCAACTTGTAGAGAAGGGCTCATCTTGGGAACTGATGTGTGACTGACCGTGTTGCAGCTACCCAGACAAAGGTGTCATCCTCATCTTGGTTTGGTCCATTTGTCAGCTGTTCAGCTCCGCTGCAGCAGCCACGCGAGAGCTCAGACCTGGCCATGGCTTGCCTCTGCTACAGCCACAGGCGTTCAGGGCCCTGGTTTATCCAGGCACCCAGCATGCCACAGGGAATTCCAGGTCAGCCTTCCCTGTCCGTGAGGCCATGCTGCAAACGTATAACCTGCGTAAAGCTGGAGTAGAGGGGGACAGGGACAGATGCTCGCTCGTCAGCTGATGGCTTTCTCTAGCCCTGAACTCTCCTTTCAAGTCTGCCTGTGGAATTTCCATTGGTGTCAACGAGTTGTTCAGCCTCGCCAGACACCAGAAGGCTGCGTTATGGACTAAATGAAGTGTTTCTCCAAGGCTGGTTTAAATTTAATTGGACTCTGCTCTTTTCCCTATGAGGAAGTGGTACCTTCACTTGAGGCAAAGCTTGAATAGAAATTTTTGAGCAGGCTCGGTAGGATTCCTCTTCCGCAATCTGCTGCTGGGTTTTTTGACGGAAATAATTGTCAGCAAAATGAATTGCATGGTTATATATGAAAATGTGTGAACTTCAGCAGCGTTCTTGTGTTACCTGCTCACGAAGCTGCGGGAAGAGCGATGGATACATTCGGCACTGGTGTCAGGCAGTGCTTTTTCATTTTCTGTAACCTCCTGCTGGGTGTATCAATCATTTTGCTTTTAGCTGGACAGTGGCGTGTCACTAGGACCTCTCCAGGTTCCCGTGCAAGGTGTGGAACCTGCCCCTCCCAGCGCCTCCTGTCCTTGCCACGGGGCACATCAAGAGGGGTTTTTGTGACCTGCAGAGGCTGTTTCCCTGCCCTCTGTAGTGTGTGGGGCCGGATCCTTCAGCTGTGCCTGTCTGGAGGGTTTGTGTGGCTGACATGACACAGTCCTGAGTGCAACAGCGTTTCACTAAGCCCAGGAAAGATTTGTAAATAGCGGAAAGTCCTCAAACGAGTCTGGCAGTGCCCTGGGTACAGCCTGACACTCGGATCCCCAATTCCTTACCCTCAGGGCTGACTGTGCCTCACCTCCTCCACCTGTGACACCCCTCTACTCCTGGAAGCTATCATTATTCTGCACCATTAGGTGTCTGTGGTGGCTTTGTGAAAGAAACGTAGATTTTTTTAAAGCTTCATAGCTGTGCAGAAGCTATAGCCTGGTAGAGGCTTGCTGGGGTATGCACAGGTTGTTTTTTAAACCATGCTGGGGACACATGGCCATGGCAGAGACGTGAATCTGTGTCATTAAACTGTTAAATGCAGATAACTCTGTGAAGTACCGCCCCACCTCTAAGCATGTGTCTGTCACCTGTGTGAGACAAACGCCACCTCTCCCCACCCACCAGCTGGCCCATTTTGGGCAGCACCTCGGTCCCAGAGCAGCCTTGCCGAGCAGGGCTTTATCAGGAGGGTACAGCCAGCACCATCAGCTGTTCCCTGGGTCACCCAAGGGAGACCAGAGGCACGAGTGAAACCTATTTGCAAAATCAGTTAGAGCACTAGTACCATATAAAATGTTTATTGATTTTGCAAAATGTTGTAAAACGCATCTGTAATAAAAATAAGAAACCATGCTGTGCATCTTGCACATTTTATACCAACAAAAGGTATTTTTCCCCACTGCTGCACAGCAGCAAATATAACCGTTCATTTCTTTCAAGTCTTGTGCTTGCGGTCTCCTCCTTCAGCCAACGCTTCTCTCTTCTTGCTGGAACCACCACCAGGTACGACAGGACAGCAGTCTCTTGTGCTCGGTTGCTCAGCAGGCACCTCTCCAGCCGCAGGGCTCTTAGAGACCGGCCTGTCTGGTCACCAGGGCCCTCTGCATCGCCTCCGGCTTCTTGCTCTTTTCCAAGATCAAATCCTCCTGTTTGTGGGGAAGTGCTTGTCCTTGCATCGGGGCAGGTTTCTTCTCCTCCTCTAGCCTCCCTTCTGAGGAGAAGGGGCTGCACACAGTCTCCACCAGACCAATAACCACGCCGAAGAAGGCCAGCACGCTGCCCAGCATGTACAGCTTGACCATTTTCCTGTTGGGCTTCTGGCTGAGCATTTCTCTGGCGAAGGGGATCAGCTCGTGCATAGTTTCCATCTCTTCTGCAGCAGATTTGGAAGGTGTCAGTTCTAAAAGAGAAGAGAGAGGGCTGTTAGTTAAGTCTCGCCGCTGGTCAGAGTCCTCCGGGCAGCCCGAGCTCACCGCACCCCCGGCCCTGCTTTAAGGGCAGATTTATCATTTGCTGGTAGAGGTTCGCTTCAGGAAAAGGCATCCCCCCTCCCCAGTGTCCAGGCAGCTGGAGGGGACAGCCGCCCGGCCGAGCA
>NW_010432437.1:10324-10769 GCF_000710305.1 Buceros rhinoceros silvestris | reverse complement strand
GCCTCGCAGCGCGGCGGGGAGCCTTTGTTTGACCTACTTCTGTTTGGTTGCTGCTTGCCGCCCCGCAGCCTCTTGCAAAAATAGTTTCTGCTGCTTTCGACACGATGCCCAGCGTAAGCGGAAAGTCTGAATCAGACGCATCTTGCTGCTGCCGTCCCAGGAGGGAGGATGGTCGCTGTGCCAGCGCTGTCCCGAAGCGATCCTCTGGCTGAGCAGCTCAGCAAACCTCCACCCTTCTAGGAAGGAGAAAATATCCTGGTTTCGTAACTCTGGCACGCACAGAGTGGGAGCTTTTTGTGTCAGAGCCCCTGAGCCGGTGGCCTGAAAGCCCAGTGACCCTCTTCAACCTTCAGAGGTGCTGGAGGAGGCCGTTGCATGTCCTTGGTGCTACTGAGAGTCTGTTTGCTTCTTACGGCACCCGCATGGCAGGGGGGCGGGCGAGGGG
>NW_010432437.1:9931-10151 GCF_000710305.1 Buceros rhinoceros silvestris | reverse complement strand
CAGCACCCGCATGGCAGGTGGCCGAGCGAGGGGCGCCTCAGCCCCCAGATCTCAGAGGGTCGTTCCGCAGGCAAACTGCTGAGCCAGGCCCCCGTGAGCCAGGTTGGCGTGGGACGCTGGGAGCCCCGACGCGGGCCCTTGAGCTGGCAGAGACAGGTCCCGAGCAAGCGTTGCCCAGCGCGGTGTGGTTTCTCTCTGCGGCTCGTCCTGTGGGAGCGGG
>NW_010432437.1:6032-9769 GCF_000710305.1 Buceros rhinoceros silvestris | reverse complement strand
GGCTGGCAGGCAGCGCTGCCTGCGGTTTCTCTGGACGGGCTGGTGCAGCCGGCCAGGGATGCGGGCGTGCAGGGCTGGCTGCTGGTGCCAGCGTCCCACAGGACCTCCTGGTGAGAGCATCTCCCTCAGCTTGAAAGGAGGTGGCGGAAAACCTGGAGGACCTTGCACCTGCCTTGGAGGAGGGATGGCTTCGTGGTCAGTGAAAACCAGCCCAGATTGCGCTGGGACTTGCAGTCCATCGCACGCAAGCATTCACATCACCTCTCCCATGCTGCCTTCCACCCTCGTGATGACCCGGATGATGAAGCTGACCATCTGCTCGCTTTGTCGTGGTAGCTGACATGCCGGCTCAGATCTTCAGCCCAGCTCGCTCTGCTCCTGCCTCCCTCTTCGTGGTCAGTGAAAACCAGCCCAGATTGCGCTGGGACTTGCAGTCCATCGCACGCAAGCATTCACATCACCTCTCCCATGCTGCCTTCCACCCTCGTGATGACCCGGATGATGAAGCTGACCATCTGCTCGCTTTGTCGTGGTAGCTGACATGCCGGCTCAGATCTTCAGCCCAGCTCGCTCTGCTCCTGCCTCCCTCCTGCTCACCACACCGCTTGCAGAGCGCCGGGGAGCCGGGCGCTGCTCCTCTGTGTTAACTGGGTCTTTTCTTCTCCACAGGTATCCCACGAGTTTGCCATTAACTTCAACCCCACAAACCCCTTCTGTTCAGGTAAGCATCTAGCAGGTCTTCAAGACTCCTTAGAAGCCTTCAGTGTCTTCTGTCCTTCCCTCTGCGCTTCTCCAGTAACATCTGGGGGGGTTTCAGGGTCTGTCTGGAGGCAGACCTTAACGGTGAACCACAAGCTGAGGGCGCACTCAGGAAAGGAGAGAAGATTCGGGGGGGTGGAGGAAGGCCCGGGGTAAATTGCCGCTGGATTCAGACAGCGCAGACTCCACCCTCGCGCTGATGTTTGGTGGGTCCCACCAGCCGTCTGCTCCTCCAGTAAGCCTCGAGAAGCGCCAGGCCTGCTCAGCAGATGGGGAATTCAGACTGAACTCTTCTGGCAGCAGCTGGGAGCTGAAGAACTGCTCAGATCTCAGAGGGCTCTGAAGAGCTGTCTGGTTTGGCCTCCGCCTTACCCCAGCAACACGGGCTCTCCGGCACCCTCCAGACCGCGTGAACATCTGCCTCTCTGCTGCCTTTGTTTGCTCCGTCCCTCTCCGGCAGCTGTGGCGCCTTCATCGGACCTGGCTTATCCCAGGTGCTGTGGGGTGCAGGAGCAACCGTCCCACAACCCTTACCAGGGCCAGGTCCTTCCCAAAGGGCCGATTAGCAGCCGGGGAACGGTGGGGTTGGTCATTCTTGACTCCTGCGCCCGTGTGCGTTTTCAGGGGAGCAGCCATCTACCCTGTCCCGGAGTGGCAGAAGCAGAAGGGTCTCGATGACCTGCAGGTCCCAAACTCAGCTCAGGAGCTCACAGAGTGCTCCTGCGGTTGTTCTGCTTCTCTCTGCTTCCTCCGCTCCGTGTCTGCCTGGTGGCTGGCCGTGCCCAGAGACCAGGAGCTGCTTTGCTTTCTGCTCCTTGTCTTTGGCCGATTCTGCGATTTCTGGGGAAACACAAGGAAAGCACCTCTGACTGTGGGCAC
Organism: Buceros rhinoceros silvestris; assembly: GCF_000710305.1. Classification (NCBI taxonomy): domain Eukaryota; kingdom Metazoa; phylum Chordata; class Aves; order Bucerotiformes; family Bucerotidae; genus Buceros; species Buceros rhinoceros. The sequence continues at coordinate 8,131 of NW_010432437.1, read as the reverse complement.
TCTGAGGGCTCTCTCACCCCAGAAGTTCTGAGCACCCACTGCAAAGTGAACGAAGAGCAAAGCCCTGGTATTAGAAAATTCGGGTTGAGGTGGATGAAACTTGTGGAGCTGGATGGGTTTGGGGTGGGTGGGGCATGGGTCTAGCCTCAGCGTTAGCTCGTGGTGCTTGATGGGACTCGTGGTGGGCCTGAGCTGGGGCACATCATAATGCCTGGTTCTCTGCTTCCCCTGAAGGTGTGGAGGGCATTGTCCAAGCGTACTCGGCCTGCCTGCCCCACATCCGCTTCTACGGACCCACCAACTTCTCCCCCATCATCAACCACGTGGCTCGCTTCGCGGCACAGGCCACCCAGCAGCAGGCTGCGTCCGTAAGTCCGTTAGCTCCCGTGATGTGATGTCAGTCCTGATGGCTTCGGGCAGGGGAAGGCAATGCCCGGGCTTGACCCCGTGTCTGTCCCTTTGCTGCGGGCAGGGAGGCAGGGTCCTCCCACCAGGACCATCGCTGGGGTCCCCGCAGCCGTGGGCTCTCAGTTGGCACCATCGCTGGGGTCCCCGCAGCAGTGGGCTCTCAGTTGGCCGTGGTCGCTTCAGACAGAGTGTGGAGTCATTGCAGATGCCTCTGAGGAAAACAAAAATAACTCAAAAACTGGGCAACAGTCAGCAAACCTGCAGCTGTGGGGGGTCAGAGGTGACTGGGGAGGGAGCTGAGTGGGAGGTGCCATGAGGTGGGTGTTCCTTGGGTTTATACAGATGTCTTCAACGCCACCGTAAATATTGGTCCCCGTGTCTCGAGAGGCTCAATCAGCCAGGGAACAGTAGTGAGAGTTGGCCAAGACACTCTGTGACGCGGAGCAGCTCCTGTGCGAGACGCGGCGGGGCTGGCAACCTCCGTCCTATACAGATGTCTTCAACGCCACCGTAAATATTGGTCCCCGTGTCTCGAGAGGCTCAATCAGCCGGGGAACAGTAGTGAGAGTTGGCCAAGACACTCTGTGACGCGGAGCAGCTCCTGTGCGAGACGCGGTGAGGCTGGCACCTTCTGTCCTGGGGAGTCATCTGAGACCATCCGGGACTCATGGCATCATCAGTGGTGAAAAAATGATTGAGTTGTCCCTAACTGGTACGGGGAAGGGCCGCAGGGCCCCTCGGAGTGGCTGGGTGCTGGGCAGCCAACAGGGCAGTGCGCAGTGCAGTCAGGGAGCTGAGAGCGGCCTGGGACGGTGCCCGGGGCTGAGGACTGCGAAGGTCCAGGGAGGGAAGGGACGTGCTTGTGGCAGACCCAACTGCCACTGGCAGACCCTGGCGCCGCCGCGCCAGGGCGAGCTCGGGCTCCAGAGTCCCTCCACGTGCTGGGCAGCAGCTGGCAGGAGACGGGGAAGGACGACCCTGTTCTCTCCTCATTTTTTTCCTAAAACACCCTCTGCTGAGCTCCAAGGGGCTTTGCGCTGAGGAGGCAGCCGCTGTCCCGATGGGCAAGTGAGCGGGGAATCGTCGTCCAAAGGACTGTTGTTCTCGCTTTCAGAGCAGCCCCCTGTGCCCACATGCTGCAGGACTGTCCTGGGGCAGGACGGACCGGCTGGTCCCGGGGGGCACGGGGACAGTGATGCTGCTGCCACAGGTGGGTGACTTCACACCTTTGGCTTCTTTCCCTTCGCCACACAACGAAGAGCTGGAGGAAGCATCTCCCTCTCCTCTGCTGAGATCTCCTGGGGAGATCTGGGGGTGTACATCCAGCCTGGCACACAGCTCGCGAGAGTGACCCCATGCCGCGGCGTGCGCTCACACCTTTGGCTTCTTTCCCTTCGCCACACAACGAAGAGCTGGAGGAAGCATCTCCCTCTCCTCTGCTGAGATCTCCTGGGGAGATCTGGGGGTGTACATCCAGCCTGGCACACAGCTCGCGAGAGTGACCCCATGCCGCGGCGTGCGCTGTGCTTCTGGTGTGGCTGGTGGCCAGGGGAAGACCTTTCTGCTGCTCCCCTTCAAACAGCTGCTTGTGTTTGCGATGAATACGACCCGTTTGGTCGTTGCTTTTCATGCCACTGGGACAAGCAGTGGACTCAGAGCTGGGCTTCGGGTTCCCGTGCAGCTGCTCGGCA
>NW_010432437.1:5569-5865 GCF_000710305.1 Buceros rhinoceros silvestris | reverse complement strand
GGGGCCCAGTTAATGCATCCATGGGGCCGTTCACACCCCTGTGACAGAAAGCTGCTCGTTCGTGCTTGGCGGGGAGGCCGCCGGGGCCGGCAGGGTTTTGGATGGCAAAGGCGGCGGTTGAAGGGCCACCGGGATGCCCGTGTGGGCTGCGAGCTGCAGCTGCGGGTCCAGCATTGCTGGTGGTGGCTGGGGTGTCCTCTCAGGGGTGTGAGGAGCGTCCGAAGGGTGCCAGATGTAGGGTGGCAGGATGGCAGCTCCAGCCCCTGGTTTTGCTGGCCAGAAGCAGCTCAGCTTGG
>NW_010432437.1:4486-5453 GCF_000710305.1 Buceros rhinoceros silvestris | reverse complement strand
CGGCGCGGGGGTGGCAGAGGCTGCCTCGGACTAAAACCTTTCCTGAGTCGTGCCTGGAGCAGAGCTGGGTCGTGCCCGACACCTCCCCAAAGGGCCCTTTCCCAGCCCTGCCCCAGCACTGTTGCTCTTCCCAGCTGCGGGCACAAGGAAATTCAGAATTCGGTCTAATTCCGCACAAATCCAGGTCGCGGCTCGATCGTTGCTTTTCTGTCTCTTGGCGTCAGTGGGGGAGGGAGAAGCCCACAGGCTCCGCTCCAGCAGCGGAGCTAATCGCATGCAAATTGCATCCTCCGTTAGCGCTAACGGTTTAATCAAGGGAGATGTTAAATAATGGGCACTAATAGTGCCGTCAGAGACGGGCCTGGGTTGGCTCCCTCTTTTTTTTTTGGAAGCAGCAAGCGTTATTGATGAGGGATCTTGCTCCTCTGGGGTCTTCTCTTCTCCCATCCCATCTTCAACACCTGCAGCGAAGCCACCCCTGATGCTGCTGCCTTCGGTGGCTGCCTGGACCTGCCCTCCTCTTCCTCCTGCTCTCGCTCGCTCCCAACATTTGAAACCAAACCAAAAACCCTCATAGTTTCTCCATGGCAACGCGGTCACTAACGCCGCTGCCGTCGGCTCTTCAGGGATGAGAGGACCAAAGTGTGTCGGGGTTGGGGGGAGGGACAGAGCGGTTACACACGGTTTGACTCTGGGGGAAGGACTAATAAGCTTTGGGGAATTAAAGCCCCCCTCTCCAGCGGGGCCCCTGCGCCCAAACCTCCCCTTTTCTCACCACGCGCTGCTCAGCGCTGCCCGGTCCCCCCAGTGCTGCTGGTGTGTTAGCGAACCCTCAGGGATCGTCCCCAGAGCCCCCTGGAGCCACAGACAACAAAGAGAGGAGGGAAGGGGAAGGTGCCGCGCGTTGGTGTGCCAGGCCCCTGCCACAGCAGCCCTCGAGGAGGCACCAGGCTGGGCGGAGGCTGCA
>NW_010432437.1:3964-4333 GCF_000710305.1 Buceros rhinoceros silvestris | reverse complement strand
GGTGGGGGGTGGAGGTGCCGCAGCTTCGAGGCTGGCCCCCAGCGTCAGCTCGCCTTCCACCCGGCTCTGAAATACATCGTGGTAGAGATGTGAGGAGCCCTGCTCCCCCCTCCACGCCCCGCTGCCTTCCTGCCTGCTCCCGTTAGGGAGTTTGCAGCAGAAAGAGCAGCACTCCTTCCCGCGGTCCTTCCTGACCGGCGCGGCAGCCAGCTTGGCGCTGGCTCCGTCACAGACCCTGCCGGGATGGGGAGGAGGGGTGGAATCGGCTTGGAGTTGTTCCCGTGATTAGGTTTTGCTCTTCCTCCCGTACTGGTTCCCAGGCAGGGTCAGGCCCCAGCACTTGTCCCGCTCCAGGTGCTGGTCAACCGC
>NW_010432437.1:3322-3809 GCF_000710305.1 Buceros rhinoceros silvestris | reverse complement strand
GTCTTCTCCAGGAGTTCACTCTCACCCCCCAGTCTCGGATGTTGGGGTCCTGCTCTTCGGAGCCTGTGATTTGCTCTGGCAAGTCCGGGTTTAGGGACAAACAGCCCTGGGTGGCGCTCTGCAGGGAGGGCTGATGCTTTGGGAAGGGTTGGGGCCAGGAAGGGGCTGGCGGCTGTTCCGGGCTCGGGAAAACCTCCTCACCGCGGCCTCGGGTTGGGTTAAACCTGACTCAGCCTCCATCGCACTTGGAATTTACCTCTGGAGAGCGTCGAGGGCAGTCGGCACCGGGGAAGGGTTTCAGGAGGTGTGGGCTGGAGGAAACCCAAGAAGAGGGGCTGGGGGCGGTGTTCCCTCCCTCGCTTTTCCCGGCCGGCTGCACCAGCGGTTTTCAGAGGAAACAGAAAGAATGAGGAGAGGAACAAAGGGCTTTGATGCGCTTGAGCGCTTGTTTTCGTCATTCCTCCAGCACAGGCGGGCCGTTGTAATG
>NW_010432437.1:2612-3177 GCF_000710305.1 Buceros rhinoceros silvestris | reverse complement strand
CACGGCTTTCCCTGGAGGCAGAGGGGTCCTGGGGGCTGTCTGGGGGTCCGCATGCCCCAGGTGTGCTGAGTGGAGCGGAGCCCAGCAGGACAGTCTGTCTGCTCGTCCATCTGTCCATCCTCCCCCTGCTCTGCAGCACCAGCCCCGCCACCATCCTTTCCCCACGGGCAGAGACGTGGGTGCTAACGCTGGGGTATCCCCCAGCTTGCGGTACCCTCTGCATCCCCCCTCGGTGCCTCCAAGACCCGCGGCTTTGCACGGGAGATGGACAAGCCCTGAGCGTGGGAAGGGCCCCCCGCCCCGCAGCCCGGCGGCCCCGCAGCGCTGGGATGCAGGAGATGGTCCCCGTTGGCACAGGGACGTGTCGCTGGGGACCCTCCCGAAACGTGCCCCACTCGCAGTGTGCAGGCAGGGGAGAGCTCGTCTCCCCAGACCCCCCCGGCCGCGGCACAGCAGCTCTGCACAGGCTGGGGTGGGTTTTGTCCATCACGACGTGCGTTAGATCAGTAAGTCAGCACCGTCTGTTGGGGTGGGGTTGGCTCGTCGGTTGGTTACCATCGATCAA
>NW_010432437.1:1345-1634 GCF_000710305.1 Buceros rhinoceros silvestris | reverse complement strand
CCTGTCCTCGCCGGGCAGGCGGCAGCTCTGTGACCCCGGCGGTCACAGCAGGGTCCAGTTCCCACAGCGAGCTGGGGCAGCGCTGGGCCCGTCCCGGGCCGCGGTCCCCTGCTGCTGTCTCCCACACAGGTCCCACCTGGCACCCAAGGCAGAGGCGGGGGGGTGGCCCCTGCCTGCCTCCCCCCTGCCCTAAACTCGGCAGCCCCGGGGATGCTCGGGCACGGTCCGCGTCAGTCAGCGCTGCAGGCAGGGGCGTCACTGCGACACTGCGCACCACCCCCTCGTCACC
>NW_010432437.1:537-1045 GCF_000710305.1 Buceros rhinoceros silvestris | reverse complement strand
GCAGGTCGGCCGTGGTTTCCCCCCCGCCCCGGCCCACGTCACCCGCTGCTGCTCAGTGCCTCGTTTTAAAACTGCCGAGGCTGTTCTATTGCGCCCTGGCAGGAATTTCCTCCTGGAGGGAGGGTGTAGGGAGTACCGTAACCCCCGCGGCATATAAAGCGCCGGCTGCCCTGGACTCCAGGGGGCGTGAAGGGAACTGCCGCAGCCTGGGGTCTGGGGACAGCCCGGGTCAGCCGGGGTGTCCCCTTTCGCCCGCAGGCCCCCAAGGAGACGCTGGCCAAGGCCGTGCTGGCGGAGCTGCCCCAGCAAGTCGTGCAGTACTTCAAGCACCAGAACCTGCCGCCCATCACCTCGGAGCCCGCGTAGACCCGCGCCAGGCTGCGCCCTCTGCATGTTGCCGAAGCCTGTCGGCCCTACTGGAAGTGCACGTTCCACATGCTTTTAAGAGAAGAGCCCCCTCCCCGGAACACTTTGTACTTAATTTAATGGCTAAACTTAAAACTCGCCC
>NW_010432437.1:0-359 GCF_000710305.1 Buceros rhinoceros silvestris | reverse complement strand
GGTGTCGTCCTGTACAGCCCCGGCCCGCGGTGACGCTGCGCGGCCAGGCCGAGCCCTGGTCCCGCTCTGTCGAGTTGTTTTCAGTATTGAATGTACTTTGTATAATCTCTGTGGAACAGGATACGATTTTTATGATCAAAACCGGCTTTTTCCAAGCAACGAAATGCTGAATATATTGTTGTTGTTATCGCGCGGTGACGTGGCCGTTGTATAGTTTCCCTGTTGGTGTTGTACCTGCCGCGCTCTGTTCATTTTTATACCATGTACATGTTCTATTTGTTATACTCAGGTTAATAAAGAAACTCGGACGTTTAAACGAAGGTCTCGGGGGAGGGCAGGGCTGGGAGCGCGGGCAGTGG
>NW_010432436.1:1835-2240 GCF_000710305.1 Buceros rhinoceros silvestris | reverse complement strand
GGGGAGGGCTGAGCTGCCGGCCTCTCTAGGGGCTGGGGCTCATAGCATGTGCGTTCCTCGCTTCTCCCTACGGCGTGCCTTCTTCTAGGCCTGGCTGAATGAGAAATTTGCTCCAGAGCTGCTGGAGAGCAAACCCGAGATCATTGAGTGCGTGGTGGAGCAGCTGGACCACATGGTAGGTTCTGCTGGCTGAGGTGGTGCTGCACACAGGCCCTGGTGCCCCGGCCTGGCGGATGCATGCTGGGGTCCCGATGGGATTGCCAGGATTGCCTGCGCCTCTGTCCCCGAGGTAAGGCTGTTCAGAGCACTTTCCTTGAGCTCGTCCTGGAGAGGGGACTGGAAGGTACAGTGAAAGGTACAGCGTCATCAAAAGCGGGTGCCGGCTGGTTTTTGTGGGCCCTTGGA
>NW_010432436.1:0-1744 GCF_000710305.1 Buceros rhinoceros silvestris | reverse complement strand
CGTCATCAAAAGCGGCTGCAGTCTGTTTTTGTGGGCCCTATGAACAAAACCAGTCTTCCTCTCTGTTTTTTGTTGCGTGATATTTCAGCCATTTAATTTCTCTTTGCTTTTCCTTGCAGGAGGCGAACCTGAAGAGGGCAAAAATAGGAGACTTGAAAGTCAGCGTTCACCGCATGGAGATTGAAAGGATCCGTTACGTGCTCAGCAGCTACTTGCGGTGTAGGCTGGTGAAGGTAATACTTGCTGTGCTGCAGGGGGATGGAAAAGGGTGACTTCATGAATTATTTGTACCCATACAAGGCCTCCTGCTTCAGCAAGGCACTTTAACTAAGTGCACTGTCTATCCTCCAAAGTGCAACCCAAAGGAATTCATTCCTTGGACGCGCTTTTCTGCTGTGATGAAGGAGGATCACAGCATGGCTGTGAGTGTTTCCGAACCTCATCTGTGCCCAGGGTGGCACAGTTCTGCCTGGGTCCTGCCACGTGTGCGGCTCGGAGGCCCCAGCTGACCATATCACTGTCAGTTCAGGAGCCAGTATCTGGGGAGGCCCCCAGCTGCTGCACACACCTGCGGCGCAGGGGACTGCTGCTTGCTGGAGAGCAGGGGCTGCAGGCACTGAACTACTGGGATGGTTCTGTTACAGTCTTTGGGATTTTGTTCCAATACCAGATAGAGAAGTTTTTCCCCCATGTCCTGGAGAAGGAGAAGTCTCGAGCCGAAGGGGAACCTTCCATTCTGTCACCAGAGGAGTTTGCCTTTGCTAAGGAGTGAGTATGTTTTGGGTGCATCTCCCTTTTTCTAGGTTACAGACCTCGTCTGCATGTTACTCTGAACAGTTCTTGAGACTGTTTGCCTTAGATGGGTTTGCAGTAAGAATCGCAGGTGGTACCAGGAAGATTCCTTGTGGACAAGGAAAGATCTGAAACAAAATAAATCTGGTAACCCTTGAGTCGACTACCAGGGTGGGCCATTGTTGGCTCGTCTCTGGCCGTGCGAGAGGCACCAGGAGACGTCACTTGCTGGTGTTTTTGAGTCAATACCCTCCCTGCAAATTTGTGTTCGATTAAACCAGTAAATGCTCTAATGATTTGTTTCAGGTACATGGCAAACACAGAGACTTACCTGAAAAACGTGGCCCTAAAACACATGCCACCCAACCTGCAGAAAGTGTCTCTCCTAAAGTCGGGTGAGTACACCCAGGGTAGTGCAGCAGCAGGGCTGTGGGGAGAGCGCTGGGGAGCATGCAGCGTTCAGGGCTTGTCCTCCAGCACGTGCTCAGTAGAAGCAGAGATGACACGGTGACAGTGCAGTGCATGGCTTGATGCTGCTGTCCGAGGATGGTGCCAGCCCCTGCCACCAAGTCCTCTCTTAGCTGGGGCAGCGCACACCACCTCCAATCAGCCGTGTCGCGTTCCCTTCCCTGCTGCGTTACCGGTCCCTGGTAGCGCTCGCCACTCGCTGTCCTGCAGAGGAATGCAGGCGAGGGCTGACTTCCGCTCCCAACGCGTTGTCTGCAGTGCCGAAGCCCAACCTGGACTCCTTCGTGTTTTTGCGGGTGTTGGAGCGGCAGGAGAACATCCTGGTAGAGCCAGAGGCAGATGAGCAGAGGTGGGTAGGTCTGCGGGTGTTCCTGCGGCAGGGTGGAATGCTGCAGGACGGGGACGTCACACGGCATCACGCCTGTCCCTGCATGGAGTACACCATCGACCTGGAGGAGGGCTCCCAGCACCTCATCCGCTACAG
>NW_010432435.1:1813-5361 GCF_000710305.1 Buceros rhinoceros silvestris | reverse complement strand
GTCACTGAGGAGGCGGGGGGAGATTGGTGACTGGCAGCACGTAGAGCGTGTTTGAACTCGCTGTAGGTATCTTGGGAGGTGATCCAGTCTGACGCAGGAGCTCTGAAGTGCTGGCTGAGACCCCCGTGATCTCCCCTTGCTGCTCTGGGGTTGCTCTGTGCAGTTCTGCCTGCGCTGGCTCCAGCACTAAATGTGTCCTGTTTTCCTTTAGGTGAAGTGCCCGGTGTCCGGATCGAGAGTTGGCAAAGGTGGGTCCTGGGGCCGCGCTCCCCTTTGCCCTCAGTGTGGAGCTGCCCGAAGAAGCCTCGTGCAGGACTAGGAAATCCATCTGGGACCCCAGCAATACGCCAGCGGCGCAGGCAGGGCCTCTTGAAGGGGTTTCGTCACCCCGGGGCTGGGTCCAGCTGCAGCCTCCTCATGCAGGCAGATGTTTGGCCTTTGATTTCAGGCCTGTTTGTAAAAATCCCCTCAGCCCTTCGTGGCGCAGCTCCCAGAATCCCGAGGCACCCTGGAACTGTGCTGCCGGCTCCGCACGTTGAATCCCCCGGCTCAGCCAAAGCTCTGGCGGATAACGTGTCCTCCTGAGGAGAGCGTGTTCCTCACACCCCCTCACTTCTGTTAGGCTGCAACGTGCTGCTGAGACATGAAAAGGGGGAGGGAGGGAGAAAACAGGTTCTAGTGTGCGGTTCGACACGAGCCAATTGTGGCAGCGAGACTGGCAACGGTGACGTAAGTTCATTTGTGACTTGTTCGACTTCGCTCGTCGGGGAGCGAAGGCTCGGGAATATCTCAGAGCAGCCTCCAACCTGGGTGTGCTGTGACGCGGGGAAGGTGGTTTTCCAGTTTGGGAGGGAAGGTGGGGGTGGGGGGAGGCTCAAAAAGCTGTCGGGTAAGGCAGATCGTCTGCTGCGAGCTCCGAGCTCTGTGCTGCGGCACACTCTGAACCCTGCCCGGGGACTCGTGGCGACAGCTGAGCCCTTTGCCACCGTTCCGCACTGCTGGGGGGCGTGGGGCCATGCAGCAGCCGGGTTCTGTCTGGGGCCCTGAACCTGCCCTCGCTATCAGGGGCATGAAGCACGTGGCAGCGTGTACGTGGGAAAATCGGTCCGGTACTGAAATAGCTCCTTTAGTGACAGCACAGCACGTCTGATGCCAGCTCAGGACGGGGCTCGAGGACAGAACTGGGGAGACCGGGTGGACTCAGCCCTTCTGGAGGGCGAGGAGAAAATAACAGTGGGTGCCAGGATCACAGGAAAGCAAGCGCCTCAGAGGCGCCGAGGGAGGCGCGAGAGCTCCGGTTTCAGGGCAGGCAGGTGCCCCATGGAAGTACCGTGGTGTTCGCTTGGTTTTTACCGGGTCCCTGCTCAGATTTCCAGGCTGACTGTAACGCTATCGCTTGCGGGTTGAACATACCTGCGAGGCAGGAGGGACCCGGAGCCTCTTCCCCCAGCAGCGCTGCCGGGGGTTTCTCCTGCTCTCCTCACGTACCTCATGCCCCTGAAGGATGCATAGCTGCTGTTTGCCCTCCTCAGGGACCGAGCGAGGGCTGGGCATGGCTGTGCCACGTGTGGTTTGGCTCCAGCAGCTCTTACCGCTGTGACTTGCCTGTGGCCTGAGCCCCCAGAGCCCTTGGGGTGTGAGGGTGACGGGAGGTGCGGGAAGGGTTGCTGCAGAGCTCTGAGCCAGGGCTGCAGTTTGCTCCTCAGAAACCCGTCTCTCCTGCTCGGCAGGACGTGTTGAGGATGTGGGCTTTGGGGCTCGTCATGACGTGTTGATGATGTGGGCTTGGGGGAGGTGAACTGGAACTGGAGGCTGGCAGGGAGGCCACTGGCTGGTGATGCTGAGCAGACACTGGAGATGGAAGGGGCTTAGCTGGGTGTTCTTCCACACGTGGAAACAGCCCTCGGCTGGGCTGCCCCTGGGGTTCCCGTGGGGTTCGTTGACCACCCCCCCCCGCTGGAGATGGGGTGGCTGTAGAATACCCAAAGAGCTGGTTTGGCTGCACTCAGCCATGACGGGGCACTCATAGGTGTCTGAGGCAGCGACGAGCTCGGCCCTGCAGCCCCATTCTCTTGGGAGTGGGTGATAACCCGTGGGGTTCGTTGACCACCCCCCCCCGCTGGAGATGGGGTGGCTGTAGAATACCCAAAGAGCTGGTTTGGCTGCACTCAGCCATGACGGGGCACTCATAGGTGTCTGAGGCAGCGACGAGCTCGGCCCTGCAGCCCCATTCTCTTGGGAGTGGGTGATAAGGAGGGACATCGGCCAGGGCAGCTTCTCACCTGCTCTCTTTCCAGCAGGAAAATTGAAGCCCCCTTTTCTGAAGGTTGAAGACCAGAGCAGGTAAACAAGGCCTTTCTAAATATCATCCCCCAGGGATATCACCCCTGGGGAGGGTCTCCACTTACAGGGAATATTCTGTGCCCGTGGTGTCTGCAGAGACCCTGTTCCACGCCGGACAGTTGACCCTCTCCTAGAGGGAGGCAAATGGAGAAACAATCCAGGTGGCTCGTGTGTCGGGGTGGGGGAAGGTGTCAAACGAGCCTTGACAGCAGAGCTCAGTTCCTTGCTCAGGTTCTGTTGGCAATGCTCGGTGGGTCACTTAATCTGCTCGAGTCCTCTGGAATGAGGCAAGAGATTGAACACGGGAGGTCAGGGCCAGTAACTCGATTACAGCATCCAGTGCACGGGCATCCGATCTCTGCGGGGTTTCTGACAGCGCTGTAACTCTAACAGTACCCAGAGCGCTAATTTAATTCTTCTGAAGACAACATCTGAGGCAGCAGCAGGGTCAAATGTTGGGTTTTACACGCTGCACGGATCAAAGTGTGTCCACCCAGTGCGCGGGCATCCGATCTCTGCGGGTTTTCTTACAGCGCTGTAACTCTAACAGGACCCAGAGCGCTAATTTAATTCTTCTGAAGACAACATCTGAGGCAGCAGCAGGGTCAAATGTTGGGTTTTACACGCTGCACGGATCAAAGTGTGAAGCGAGAGGTGTTAGGTGGGAAGCAAGTCCTCCCCACGCTGGCTGCTGCTCGGCCTCAGGAGCAGGAGGTGGGTTTCAGCTGAGCAGACAAACCTGCTTTCTGTCCAAACCAGCAGTGCCCTGGCTGGGCACTGGGTTTGGTACTTCCAGTGAGAAATGGGAACCCTCTAGAGCAGCCACGTGGCAGGATGGTGATGGCCAGTGTCCCCTCATAGGCAAGGCAGCACCCTGAGCCCCCTGCGCGAGGGGCAGCTCTCGCCACGCTGTCCCTGCCGTGAGGCTGATGTCCTGATCTGCTGCTTCCAGGCAGTTCCGACCCTTCCATCACCAGTTCAAAAACTTTCCCGACCTGAATTTCCTGGCACCCAAAGCCTCCAGCCCCTTTGAGCCGCCAAAGAGCCTCTCCAACCCGTGCAGAGCCAGGTGGGTCATATCTCCTGCGCGGGGTTTTCACCCAGCTCCTCCGCTAATCGCTGCGCTGCTGGGTCCTGGGCTCCAGAGGGCCACTCGCCCCCTGGTCATGGGCAAAAGCAGCCCCAGTCGAAGAGCTGCGGCTCCC
>NW_010432435.1:513-1666 GCF_000710305.1 Buceros rhinoceros silvestris | reverse complement strand
CGCAGGCGGCGGGGGACCTGCCAGCGCTGCCAGGGAGGGCAGGGAGCACCTTTGCCGTTTCCTCGCAGGGGTGCAGAGGGCTGTCGGCTGCGCAGCAAGGGGGAGCAGAGCCCCCGCTCCACGGCCGTCGCTGCGCCCAAGAAGAGGAGGGGATTTTGTGAGTGCTGCCAGGAGACCTTCGAAGAGCTGCAGAAGGTAAAGGCTCCTCTGGGAGCTAAGGTGACTCACTAAGGTGACACTCAGCAACGTGGTTGAGCGCCACGTGCCCGTTGCTGGTACAGACACTTCTGGAAGGAAGGCGGGTTGGGCACCTGCAGCCCTCGTGGGGTCAGCCGCGGTGTATCTGTGTGCTGACCTAGGCTGCACAGGGGGTAGTTTGGGGGATCGGAGCACCATGGGCTCATCTCGGGCTGGGCGAGCCTCGAGGATCACCCTGGTACCTGGTCTGTGAGGTGGAAATCGTTCCACAGCGATGGGGGGGCACAGGGTGATTAATGAGGGCAGCGGCGTTCCCTGGGGGTCCCAAATCTTCCAAACAGCAGCTCGAGCTGGTGGAAACGCCATTTGCCCTCGAGCCTGCTGGGCTGCAGGAAGCGGCTGTTAGTGCCTGTTTCCCTCCTGTGAAAGGACGAGCGTTGCTAACAGGGTCTCTGCCCCCTTCCAGCACCTCCAGACCCCCCAGCACAAGCGGTTTGCACTGGACGACTCGCAGTACATCCCTGTGGATTGGGTCATCTCACAGCTCACCAGCAGCTTTGTGAAGCTCTCAGCCACGTAAGTCTGGGAACTCCTGGAGATGAACAGCAGCACCTTGGAGCAGAGCCTGAGTCTCTGGTGCTGGTCCCCAACTCGATCCCGGTGCTGGGGAAGCAGCCAGCTGGGAGCAGGGGGCAGCGGCTCAGCCCTGGACCATACAGCATCTGTCAGGAAAGGTTTAGATGGGCCATGGGAGATGTTCTTGCACCCCACCTGAGACCCCCCTGCAGGGCTGGCTCCAGCTCGGGGCTCCTCAGCCCCACAGAGACACGGAGCTGCTGGAGCGGGGCCAGAGGAGGCCCCAGGGATGCCCCGCGGGTGGAACCCTCTGCTGGGAGGAGAGGGGAGAGAGCTGGGGGGGTTCAGCCTGGAGAGGAGAAGCTGCGGGGAGACCGTA
>NW_010432435.1:0-409 GCF_000710305.1 Buceros rhinoceros silvestris | reverse complement strand
TGAAACTGACAGAGGGGACAAATTCAACTGGAGAGAAGGAGGAAATTGTTGCTGCTGAAGGGGGAGAGACCCTGGCCCAGGTTGCCCTGAGAGAGGTGGTCGATGCCCCATCGCTGGCACCATGGCAGGTCCGGTTGGCCCTTGGGGCTCGGAGCCCCCTGCTCTGGGTGCAGCCGTCCCTGCTCCCTGCGGGGGGTTGGACTGGGGGAGCTCCAGGTCCCTCCAACCCAAACCCGTCTGTGACTCGATGATTCTCGTGTTTGTGGCTTCTCTGCCTCAGAGAACTCTAGTGCCTCTTAACCCAGATAGGGCAGCAGAGCCCGTTTCTCCTGTCCCCGTGTCACACAAACCCTGCTGCTCTGAGCCCACCCTGTGCCGGGGCCTGGGCTGTGGAGAAGGCTGCGCGATC
>NW_010432434.1:542-778 GCF_000710305.1 Buceros rhinoceros silvestris | reverse complement strand
TTTGCTGTTACAGGGAAATGCACTCCAAAAAGAAAAAGATGTGGGGAAAAAAAGAAAAAAAAAGTTTTCAGGTAGCAGCACAGATCTGGAGTGGAGTCTGCAGGAGAAGGGAGAAAGAGGGATGGAGCTAGATGTCTCCGAAGAAGGGAGCGCGGGGGAAGGGGGAAGAGGGCGAGCGAGCCCGGGAGCGCGCGGAGGCGGCGAGCCGAGGGCTGGCTGCGAGCGATGTTGTCTTC
>NW_010432434.1:0-240 GCF_000710305.1 Buceros rhinoceros silvestris | reverse complement strand
ATCTTCGTAAACATTTGCCTGCTTGTTACCTTAGAGGACGGGCAATATTGTTTGTTGCCCCCGTGGTGGTGTCCGGATTTTTATTCATGAATCAAATGCCTTTTTTTTTTTTCCCTAGTCACGTAATAATCCGGTATCAGAAAAGACGTCACCACCCCAATTCCTCAAGGAGCACAGTTCTGTGCCGTCTTCAAAGATGAGCTTATCAGGAGTCATAAAGCTTCCCATAAACACCAACTC
>NW_010432433.1:270-982 GCF_000710305.1 Buceros rhinoceros silvestris | reverse complement strand
AGGGAGGGGGGGGTGTCTCCCTAAAGCCCTGGGCCATCAGGTCTACCAAGATCCGTGGGGTGGCCAGGAACGGGGCGGGGTCTCCCCAAAGCCCTGGGGCCATCAGGTCTACCCATAGCCCTGGGGCCATCAGGTCTACCCAAGTCTATGGGCCATCAGGTCTACCGAGAGCCTTGGGGTGGTCAGGAACTCGGGTGGTCTCCGCGAAGCCCTGGGGCCATCAGGTCCTCCCAAAGACCTGGGGTGGTTGGTGCCAGGAGGGTTTCCCCAAAGCCCCGTGGTGGCCATCAGGTCCTCCTAAATCCCTGGGCCCTTCAGGTCTTCCCATAGACCTGAGATCTTCAGGTCTACCAAGAGCTGGGCGGTGGTTAGGAACAGGAGGGTCTCCCCAAAGCCCTGGGACCATCAAGTCTACCAAGAGCCGTGGGATGGTAGTGCCAGCCCGGTACCTGCAAAGCCTTGGGGCCATCAGGTCTCCATAAAGCCCTGGGGTAGTCGGTGCCAGGAGGGTCTCCATAAAGCCCTGGGGCTGCCAAGTCTCCGTGAAGCCGTGGGACCATCAGGTCTCCCAAGAAGCCCTGCGGATGGTCAGTGCTAGAAGGGTCTCCTCAAAGCCCTGGGGCCTTCAGGTCTACCCATAGCCCTGTGGTGGTCAGGGACGAGTCTCCCCAAAGCCCTGGAGCTGTCAGGTCTCCCTAAAGCCCGGTGGTGG
>NW_010432433.1:0-206 GCF_000710305.1 Buceros rhinoceros silvestris | reverse complement strand
GTGTCCCTGGGGCCATCAGGTCTCCCCAAAGCCCCGTGGTGGCCATCAGGTCTTCCCAAAGCCCTGGGGCCGTCAGGTCTCTCAAGAAGCCCTGTGGTGGTCAGTACCAGGAGGGGCCCCGCAAAGCCCTGGGTTGGCCCTGGGGCCATCAGGTCTATCAAGAGCCGTGGGGCGGTTGGTGCCAGGAGGGTCCCCACAAAGCCCCG
>NW_010432432.1:4494-5007 GCF_000710305.1 Buceros rhinoceros silvestris | reverse complement strand
CTCCACACAGCCCATGGGCCGCAGAGCACGGCAGGCCCGGGAGCTGCCCCAGCAGCACCAGAAGAAAAGAACATAAGGATTTAAAGTCTGCCCCATCTGGGGGATTTTCCTGTTTCCCAAGTGCAAAAGCACGATCGCTGCTTTCTAAAAACCAGCCGCTTAGGATGGCTGCCGGGACATAACACCCAGTGCCGGGGGAGGCAGTGCCAGCCGAGCCCGAGAAGTAGAACATGAGAGGTGACACGTGGCCCCTCGGCCCGGCAGCTCCCTGGCACTGGTCACTCCAGGTCTGCTGCTATTGCAGAGCTGATCTCAGTCGGGACACTCTGACTGGCGTTTTCGCTTGCTGCCTGTGTGGATGCTTGCAGCCCCCGTGTGTGCATCACGGCCAGCTCTGCCGCAGTCACAGGGGAACATGTGGCTGCACGAGCAGCCAGCGTGTCCAGCACACCCCTGGTACGTGCAGATACAACGGCTGGGGCCCCCCGCGGCGCCTCTGCCTCCCCCGGGGTT
>NW_010432432.1:2504-4405 GCF_000710305.1 Buceros rhinoceros silvestris | reverse complement strand
CCCCCCGAGCAGCTTCTGCATCCACAGGGTTACAAAGAAGCCCTTAACACGCCTCTGCTTCGGCTTCCCCGTGCAAAACGGGCACAACGACCCCTGCTCCTTCTGCAGAGGGGCTCTGCAGCCCAGTTTGTGAGTGTCGAGGAGTCTGAGATCCTCTGGCGGAAGGCGCTGGAGGGGGACAGAGGGGTACTGATGGCACAGAGCTGGGTCATCCCGAGCAGCGGGCTCGCCCAGTCATACTGCGTCTGCTGATCCGAGTGCGTGACCGGTGCGTAAGCGGGTGACGTCGTACGCAGAACTTGAGGGCGCTCTCAGAATGAGCTCGTGCTTCCCGAAAGGGGCAGCGGTGTCCACGCAGGCAACCACAGAGGACGGCGATGCACCGGTGAACGTGGCAGTGGGAGCACGAGGAGGGCGCGTGTCTACACACAGACACAGTGCCGCTCCCTGAAGCAGGAAACATCTAAATCTCCCTCCTCCCTGCCCACCGCTGCCTGTCAGCTCTGCAGAATGAAGTCCCAGCTTTGTTTTCCTGATTTCCATTTTGTATCCTAAAATATTCACTCCAAGTTCCGCTTGACAGACATCCCTAATCTAATCTCCATGTCTGCTTTCTAATTTTCGCAGTCAGGATAAAACAAATTGGCTGGCGTTAATTGCCTGTGCAGCGGCCTGGAGCTTTGAGCCGTGATTTACGAGCTCAGAGCAGGCGCTCTGCAACACATTTTTCTTAATTTATTTTTAATGAGTCTCTCAATTAATTTTCTTGGAAACATCTTAATGATGTTGGAGGCGGGTGTTAATGAGGTTTGTACCAGCGCCTCATTTTGCATATTTTAAAGGACTGAATGGCATCACAAGCAAGCTCCTAATCCTAAACCAGAGAAAAGCTGAAGGCGAGAGAGAGATGCCCTCCCCTAGTGCCAGTGCTGCTGCCTCAGCTCGGGCTCTCGGGCTCCATGGGCCGGTTGGTGACTCGAATGTCGGGAGGCTGCAGCCAGCTGGCATGAGACGAGGGCCACGGAGCCACGCTGGGGCACGGCTGGCGGCTGGGCGCTCTGTAACAGACAGGACACAGGCTGGCCTCAGCGCCTGGGCACGCCAGGGGTTCTCCCTGACACCCCCACACTGGTGTCCCTTACAGCGTGGGCACCGAGGCCCCCCTCGGGCAGGCTGTTTGGGCAGGAACAGCCCAGGGCACAGGGCCGGGCTGCCAGGGCTGGCGGCCCTGGAGCTGGGTGCTCCAGGGTGTCTCCGACAGCTCACGGGATGCCCGGTGACTGCTGATGTACTGGCGAGAGGCGGCAGCTGGATCGCCTTTGTTTTCTCTCAGCACGTCAGTCTTCATTAAACCGGAGGGGAACGGAAAAGGATTCACTTTTGTCCCAGCCACAGCGTGGCAGCTGTTTAATTTCAATTAACGTGGCACTGGAAAGAATGACATTACGGCAGTAATTAAAGTGAGACAACTCTCCCCACCAGCACTGCACAGTGATGGCTCACCCCCTGAGGGTCCGCTTTGCCCCCCGATCCTCCCCGCTCCCGGAGACCATGGGCGGGAGGCTGTGGGGCTGCCCCGCAGGCTCGTAAGGAGCTGGAGCAGTTGAGCCCCGCCAAGGTTGGTGCTGCCCACAGCCCCGCAGCAGCCAGTGCTGGGGCAGCAGGATGGGCAGCACATCAGCTGGAGGAGCAGGCAGATGGGGGGTCAGACGTACCCAGGCGCCAGCGGGCACCTCCAGACGCACGGGCCCAATGCACAGCCCCACCGCAGCTCCCCTGCTCCCTGACCCCGCAGCCAGGTTCGTGCAGCTCAGCACAAACAGGGTGGCACGATGCAGCACGCACAGCACAGCACAGCTCCACACGTGGCACAGCAGTGAGCCAAAAGGGTTGTGCAGGCG
>NW_010432432.1:1725-2368 GCF_000710305.1 Buceros rhinoceros silvestris | reverse complement strand
CTGCCCGGGGCATGGGGGGAGCCCCCATCCCTGGAGGGGTTTCCCAGCCGTGTGGAGGTGCTGCTGAGGGACAGGGGTCAGGGGGGACCTGCCAGTGCTGGGGAACGGGGGGACTGGAGGAGCTTTAAAGGGCCTTTCCAGCTAAAACGATTCAGGGGTTCTGTGATCACAGCATGTGCAATGACCAGTTTGGCAGTGGGCACAGCCTGGTAGCACTGCCTGGGCTGCTGCGTGCAGCAACGAGGGCAGGCGAGGTGGCAAAGGCTCACATAAGCAGCTGCTGCAAGCGTGCTGCGGCGCTGCAGGCTGCAGCTCTGGCTGTGTACTGCTGTGGGACAAGCGAGCCGTGCTGAGCCACGCCGCCGTGTGCTGGGCAGAGCGGTGCTACGCAGAGCGGCACAGGCTCCTCTGAGCACGCCTGCGATGCGCAGGAGGAGGGCAACCAGCCTTAATCAAAGCAGCAACAAGGTTCTGGAGGAGCAGCAAGGCAGAGGGTGGCAGCTATGAGGCTCCTGGCCTCCTGGAGGATCCGTGCCCGGCTGCTACTGCCTGAACAAGAGTGACAACATTTCCCATGCAAGGGAGATGTTGCCTTGCACGGGCAGAGCGTAGGGCTATATTCAGTTGTGCTCTGCACAGTGGG
>NW_010432432.1:1179-1611 GCF_000710305.1 Buceros rhinoceros silvestris | reverse complement strand
GGGGGGTTCAGTGGCCCTGCTCGCAGGACTGCTGGGGCAGAGGATCCCACTCCTGTGGCTGCACCCACTGGTGGAGCAGGTTGTAGTGGTAACTGATGATTTCTGTTCCGGTACATCTGCGTTCACCTTCTGGGCCCAGCCTTGGAACTTTCCAGGTGAAATACTCACCTGTGAGCCTGCACTGAACCTCAGCAAGCGGTGAGAGCACTGGGAGCCCTGTGGCAGAGGCAGCCAGGGCCAGCAGCAGTGGCTGCGGAGCACGCACAAGGCAGCACTGGCCCCCAGTAACCCCCTTGGCCTCCCTGAGGCAACCAAGGCTACGGCTGTGCAGCCCTGAGTGGGGCAGCCAGACCAGCCACGCACTGCACAGGGCTGTCGAGCCGTGGTGGGGCAGCACAAGAGCTCCCCGCCACACCCGCATCACGGGGGCAC
>NW_010432432.1:544-894 GCF_000710305.1 Buceros rhinoceros silvestris | reverse complement strand
CTGCACCCCGGCTACCCAGGGGCTGTGGATCTGGCCCTGCTGAAGCTCAAGCAGAAGGTGCTCCTCGGAGAGGAGGTGATGCCTATCTGCCTGCCCCAGAAGGACTACGTGCGCCCAGGGAGGGTGGGTTACGTCTCCGGCTGGGGCCGAGGCGCCACCTTCGCCTTTTCCAGCTTGCTGAAGTACGTGATGCTGCCGGTGGCAGAGGCCGAGAGCTGCAGGCGCTACTATGCGGCGCGGAACGCGTCCTACTGGGTCCAGCCCATCCTCAGCAACGACACCTTCTGCGTGGGCATGAGCGAGCTGCGCGAGGACACGTGCTACGGGGATGCGGGCGGCGCCTTCGCCGT
>NW_010432432.1:0-372 GCF_000710305.1 Buceros rhinoceros silvestris | reverse complement strand
ACAGCACCGGGTCCGCGCCCGTTATCCTCAGCTACGACAAGACCTGCGCGGCCTCCAAGTACGGCGTCTACGTGGACCTGCAGCGCGTCCTGGCCTGGGTCAAGGAGACGGTGGCGGCCGGCTGAGGCGGGGCCGTGGCGGAATAAAGCTGCCCCACACGGGGCTGTCTGTCTGTCTGTCTGTCCGTGCGCAGCGCTGCGGGGTGGCTGGGGGTGGCTGGGTGGGGGGTAAGCCAGTGGGATGGGACAGGGCCTGAGGGACGTGCCAGCACCCGGAGGCGTCTGTGAGGTCACAGGTTCTGGCTCCGGGCACTGGCCCAGAACCGGCGTCGTCAAGGATTGACCACACAAAGGTTGCCGGGAGGGTGTCGGG
>NW_010432431.1:0-1002 GCF_000710305.1 Buceros rhinoceros silvestris | reverse complement strand
GTGTCACGCGCGGACACCGCCCCTCCCCCGCCTTTGCCGTGCGTCACGCGCCTTCGCCGTGCGTCACGCGTGCTCGCCGCTCCGCACGCCTGCAGGGCGCGTTTCGCACACGCTGTGTCACGCGTGTACTGGGTCGCACGCAGTTTGTCACACATGCACGGCATGTCACATGCTTCCATGCTACGGCGTGTCATACATGTCATGTTACACTGTCATGCCTGTATGGTGTGTCACACGTGTGGCGTGTTGCATGCTCACACCGTGTGACATGTATGTATAGTGTCACATGTGTCATGTGTGGCATGTTGCGTGCTCACATGGTGTGACATGCACTCACAGCATGTCACGCATGATGTCCATGGCATATTGTGTCTTTACACGGTGTATCATGCGTGTAATGGTGTGTCATGCGTGCACAGCGTGTCACATGTGTCATGCATGGTCTGTCCACGCTTACGAGGTATCTCAGGTGTGTACGGTGTGTCACACGTGGTGACACACACGGTGTGTCGTGCATGCATGGTATGTTGCGTGATTACATGGTGTGACACGTATGTATAGGGTCACACGTGTCATGTTGCACGATTACATGGTGTGACGTGTACACATGGTGTGACACACGTGACGTGCACGGCATAGTTCACACTTACACTCCGCGCCATACGTGTACGGTGTGTCACGCACGGTGTGTCACGCACGGTGTGTCACGCATGTAAGGTGTGTCACACATGTAAGGTGTGTCACGCCTGTAGGGTGTGTCATGCGCTGTGCCACGCCTGCAGGGCATCACCAGTGCGCAGTGTCACACGCCGGTATGGGCCACGTCCCCTCCACGCGGCATCTCCTGTACACGTCCTGCGTGTCCTGGGGCGCCCCCCCCCGCCACCCTTTCCCCCCCCCCGCCGCTGTCCCTGGGGCGTGCTGGGGGGGGCCGCTGGGAGCCCTGCTTGGCAGAGCCCCAGCCGGGCTGTCCCCGAGGCCCCTCGTGCGTCACCGGCGCTC
>NW_010432430.1:0-226 GCF_000710305.1 Buceros rhinoceros silvestris | reverse complement strand
AAGGTAAAGGTGGATTGAGTTTACTCGTGGGAGGCATTCAGACATTAGCTAAATATGTAAGTGAAGGGGGAAAATAAAATAAAAATAAGGAGGGTGGGGTGGGGGGCGGCAATATTTGTGAATGGTTTAAAACCTTCGCCTCCGCCTCCCGGCCGAGCGAGCGCTCCTGGCCCGGCAGCTCTCGGCCCCGAGGATGCTCTCGGAGGGGAGCGAAGGCAACCCGTTT
>NW_010432429.1:37715-52125 GCF_000710305.1 Buceros rhinoceros silvestris | reverse complement strand
CCCCCCCATAACCCCAAAATAGAAGAACATTTCAGAACCACAGTATTAGTTATAAAATTATATACTGCGAGAGCCCCTTCCCCCAACTGAAAAAGCACATCCTGGATGAAACTGCAAGATGTCAGGAACTACTTGTAGAACTTGTGTGCAGATGTCTCCTCAGAAAATCAGAATTTTCACTGAAGCTATTGAGTAAGAAGCAAGTAAGTGTTCCTTTGCAAGGCTTTGGAAAACAAATGGCACTTTTTTTTTTTTTTTTTAAAGATGACCCTGTAGAATGCAAGCCATAAAGCCACAAAAGTGCTGCTTCAAAATTTGGGTTTATTCCAACAGAAGCGTCCAACAATAGCAGAGGCTTTCATGACTTCAGTGCTAACCCTGGTAAGAGAGACTTCGACAGCAGCCATGCTTATAGCCAGCGCTGCCGCCACAGCACATTTAGCTAGGACAGATCCAAGGGATCCAAATCCAGAATCCTTCTCCAACCTCCAGTTACAACCAACTCTTTAAAAGGAATCACAAGCTGCAGTTCACAATTAATTCAAGGTAAGAGGACTCCTCAACTCTAGCTCCAACTATTCAGTTTACTTATCCACAGACTGAAGAGGAGGCTTGTTTTTTCCTGAGCTTATGCTTTTCGGACACATTCCAGTGGAGAAACGGCTGATGCACCCTCAGTTATGCAATTCTGCTGTCTCCAGTGAAGCTGTACATACAGACTTCCTCCGGCAAATTTGGCCAGATGCTAGTGATGTTGGAGCAAAATGGAACTTTCTCATTTGTCTTACCTCTGCAGTAATGATAGTGGTAAAACTGATATAACTTTACTTAGTTTTAGCACCAAGAGTGTAAAAAGGATCGGGGTTTTGGGTTTGTTTTGTTTTTAACCTGAAAATTGTTAAAGAAACACACCTAAACCTTCATACAGCAAACAATTTGATGTGTGCCCTTTGGAATGCAATTCTAGAGAGGCATTAATAGACGCTGTTGCTTCAAAACATTCAGACATGAAAAAGTTAGCACAATGTAATGTTTATTTGCAGTCTCCATTACCTCCAGTTCAGCATTCACCACTTTTCATACATGAAGTACCAGAGGTGCTTTCTATACGCAGTCTGCCTCAACTGAAAAGATTTACAGTTTTATTTATCTGAAGCATTTGATCAAGATTGGCTATTGCTACACAACTATTTACCCAATTCTCTGGCCTCTGTACCAAAAGTGGGAAGAGGAGCATTGAGTGGCTAACTGAAGAGTTATCAAAAAGCTTGAATTCAAGAACCGGAAACTCCTAAGAAACAACTATGAAAGAGGAGTGTTGGCTGTAAGATCTTCATTTCTTCCATAAAAGAGGAAGGACTACATCATCTAGGCAGAGAGCTTCCGAATTCTACTGAGCAAGATGGTTCAAGCTAATCCACAGTTTTGGGGAGGCAAATAAATAACCTTGCCCCAAACAGCAACCATAAAGACAAGCTACTGAAAACTGGTCACATTTTGCACTCCTTCAGAAACCAAAAGGCAGGGGGAAAACAAAGCGAACTTCCAACTTAGGTGCTAGTGTGGAAGTATAAAAACGTCAATTATTGACGTTCCGTCTCCAGAAGAACATGCTTGCAGAAGCAAAAGCAATGCCCGTGCAGTAAGTATCTTTTCAATGTCACTGTAGAAGCTATACAATCCTATCCGGATATGTGAAAGCTAATAATGCCAGAGGATAGAGAAAGCAAGTAGGCAGCCCACTGTTCTGTGGCACTGAAGAGTGATTAAATGAAATTCACAAACAGTTTAGTGACATTTCTGATAGACTAATCACACAGCACTGCTCTAAACAGAGAAACAGACCCATTATCAAAACAGTCCCTTTAAAAAACTTGTATCTCGGCAGAGTACTTAATGTATTTACTGTGTGGAGATAATGGCTTCTTGCTTGATTTGGAAGAACGTGGATGAAAAGAGGGCTTCCCACAGCTGCATGCACTAGCAAGAACTAGTACAAGCCCTGTCCTTTGCTTCAGGTCTCCATGTTTTGGAACAAAAGAAAATTAACTGTTGACCCAGTTTATAAGCTCATCTTAAAATCTGCCTGTACTTTAAACCAAAAACAAACAAACAAAAGATTTATCTTCTGTTAAACGGCAGAGTGTTCAGCTACAGACACCAACCACTCACTTGAAGCAAAACTTAATTACTTTCTGACAGATTGCTTAAACTGGCCAGGGAAATCAGAGCTGAAAGCTCAAATACTCTTCAGAAGCCACGTGCAGCAGGACGCCTTGTTCTCACTATTACCTATCAAGTGAGTTCCCCCGAACTCCAACTTCACCTGCCAAAGCAAGGCTTTGCACTTTGTGGCTACTGCACTATCAGTACTTCATACAGAGGCAATACAGTGCTAATCAATACAAACACTTTGCTCATTTTTTAAATTCAGGAAGTTGCCTCCTCCAGGGCAGTGCTCTGTTTCAGAGAGCCACACTGATGAAAACATCCCTATGTGGCAGATCCCTAAAAACAGTAATAATAAAAAAAAAAAAATACCAAGCTGACTGGCGCTCAAATCTGTCACATTCAGGATATTTCTCGCTAAACACAGTGCATAATTAACAGTCATCTTAAAAAGACTTAACCTTTATTTGCCCATTTATTTCAGTCGATGCTTACCCCCAGTTTTCTCAGTACACTAGCTGGATCACAAAACAGATTTCTCTACAAACAGTTCAGCCAAGAAGAATCTTTTTGGGCTGGTCATCCACTTTGGAGCTGTAAGCAAATTCTGATTTCAAAGCATGGGGTTTTGATAGTTGAAAACCACACCAACATTGTATACAGAAACTGCGTTCAGCAGCTTTGCCTTTTCAAACATTGTCAACTGCAAACTCATCTATTTTCACAATCAGAAAACTTTTGTCTGAAAAGTTTATTTTCGTTTTCTGAACACTCTAAAGCAAATGTGCTCTTGATGTTACACAAGTGTCCAGACAGGATTAACAAAAATTAAAATGTTCTAAATTACAAATTTAATTCTTGTAAGAGCTTGATAAAGGAAAGAGAACAGAAAAGCATGACATACACACATTGTGAAGAAACCCCAACTTTTCATGCAATGGCAGGCAAGATGTAAAAAGCCACCCAAGTTCACACATTTTTACACCGAATCATCAAAAAAGTACTCTGTAGTAAATCTGTACATCCAAATACATTTGGGATCTACACCTAAGTTACATTATTTAATGTTATATACACTTATTACCCCTTGTATAATGTCTAAAGGAAAATCTTCATTCAAACCCAAACAAAAAAAAAAAAGCAAGACTAACTTGGAAAAAAGGAGAATCACTTTAGACATTCAGCTAAAATGTTGGTTTTGTTTTAATCTAGACCTCAAAGTGTTTATTAAAAAAACCAAACAATCCTCTTCATTTTGCTTTCTAACTGTACAGTAAATTGCATTGCAGAGAACACATCCCGTCTTCAGACCGTATTTTCTTTGGATGGATTTAAGATGTAGCTGGATATTACTTTAAAGATAAATAAAGGGAAGTTGGTCCAACTAGAACAATAGCTGATATATTACATGCATATGGGCTTTTAATATATTTTTAAATTATTTTTTAAACAAATGAGTTTAGGGTATAGTTGATATCGCAAATAAACCAAAAAGCACCTGGAATCAAAATATAAAACATACCTCCTATCCTGGCAATGGCAGTAAAAATCAGAAGAGTAATCTTTCTGGAACAGCATTTTTACATAATTTAGAAATGTTAAGTACCAGGAAGACTACTAATCAAGTAGTTTTAGCAGCCAAGTTTCCCTCTTTTTATTGAATGGAACAAATGCTTTAAATAAACCGTTTGTCCTCTTCACTGAAGAGAGCTAGTCTATTCATCTTTAATGAGCTAGGTTTTTTGTTTTTGTTTTTCTTTTTTTTGGGAAGATTAGCCACGTACTGTAGTAATGCCTACTGCATATAATCCAAGCATTTGCTGTGAACAGTTGGAGAAAGCAGTCAGTAAGAACCTAGGATCAATGAAATAGATGTTACTTTAAGCCATCCACAAAATGGAGACCCATATAGTGCCCAGTGTTAAAACCCAAATCTCTTCTTGCGCTCTTTGTTGTGCAAGTTCATCCCCATGAAAACGGGAACTGATCCATAGTTCAATTTTCTTATTTCTTTAGTCAATTTTCACATTAGTGTAGATTTTACGGACAAAGGCACTTGTTCCCATGTAACCAATAGCTCCTGCAAAATAAAACAAAAACACTGAATACGTTAGAAAGCTGATCAATGAAATAAGCCAGCAATATAAAACACACATTGAAAGAGAGAAAGTCACATAAAGCACACACTCTGCACACAGAAAATTATTTACCTGCAATACTTGCTCTCAAACTCTAATTATCCATGCTCCCAGTGAATGTCTGGCAAGAACTCCCCTAGTCTAGCAATCTAAATCCATTAAGCCATCTTACCAAGAGGCCATGCTCACTTGGCCTTGATAAATATAGCAGCTCCCCTACTGCTGCCAATAACCAGGTCCCTTTTTCTGAACAGAGGGTAAAAAACATACAATCACCCACTCTGCAGGGAAGGTGAATAGGAGGGCAGGTCTGTATTATAAGTTACATGCCTTCTGGATGAGTGTTTTATTGGCAGATGGCTTTTTCCTTCCCACAAGGCACAAATAATAATAGATCCCCATCCCAGGAGTCTTGAACTCCAAGGAGGTCTGTACGAAGAGATTAAACTAGTAGCAGTTAGTAGTTAAAGGAAATTGCAACCTGTGGTTTTCAAATTAGTAAGAGTCATGAGCAGAGTACACACTGCCACAGCAGTAATGAAAGAATAGGTCACTGAGTTTTTCATAGGGGCAACAGTTTAGGCTAACCCCAAAATCCTGCAGGACTTAGGACATCTAGAAAAATGAAAGAAATGCACTGGATCAAGACCTCTTCTCTTCTCGATGTTCTTCAGCAACCTACCTGGTCAAACCCAGAACCTCAGATTTGCCAGGCACAGTAAATACTGTTGTCTTACAACACCCGCAGGGAATATCTTCATCAGATAAATCAGAGTAAATTACTTCATCAGAGTAAATCACTTCATCAGAGTAAATCACTTCATCAGAGTAAATCGGCCTTGCGGAAGTCAGTTTGGCTAACTTTCAGGTTAGAAGTGAAGTTGAAAATCAAGAAAGAATTAAACTGTTGTCACGTTGCTAGAAGACATCATAAAATACGGGAAGAAAAGGATAAAGAAGCCAGGGCCTGTAACTCACTACAGGGACGACGAATCCTAACATCAAACGTTTGGATGCTGCAGTAAAGAATGCACTCAAAAAAAAAAAAAAAAAAGGTGTTTCTCCTTCCCTGAAGCAATACAGAAGAGCCCAGAACAAAACATGAAAAGACAATTTTGGCCATCTGTGATGCACCGGTTTGCACAGGATGTGTCAAATACAAAAGCCTAACCAACACTAAAAGTGTTCTGCCAGAACTTCATTTTCCAATAAAAACATGAAGGGTTTTTTGCCTTTAGAAATTAAGTCCATACAGACCTGCAGCTAGCATTGATGGCCATAGTTTAAAGAACCTGGAATTCTTTAAATCCTGGGGGCTGATTGGATAATTCATGAGGTCAGCCATTAAACTCTCACAAAATTTTGGACTTTAGACCACCAAAAGCCCAACATTCATGTCTAATCACGAAACCCGCCCAGAGCAAACCTGATGCATCTTTCCAGTGCTGTTGGAGTGGTAAAGAGCCTGTGGAGTCAGCCCGTGCTGCACGGCATTTCAAGCTGTGTAAACATCACGGCCACCATTCCACTGGCCAGCAAATGAGGGATTTGTACTACTAACTCGGACAAAGTAGAGATTGGTTAAAACACATACAGCACACACAAGATCAATTTGCTGCTTACAAGCGTTCAAGTGTGCTGAAGACACAGCAGAGGGACGGTCTGGCAGTTCAAGGAGGGATGAGTACAGCATTCACACTGACCCAAGCATGGGCTGTGCAGGGGAGGTGACATGAGCTTGGAGTCATACAGGTGCCCACACAGATTCCTCTATAGTTTGTTAAGAAACTCATCTTCTGCCTTAAGCAGTAAATGGACAAAATAATGGCACTGGACTCCTGTTTTCAGACTGATCGTATTTTGCCTGTTAAAGCAGACACTGCCAAAAGATCCAATGCCCATTTTAGTTGCTGAACTCAGAACTTGTTCTTTGAGGGTTTCTCCAGTGATATGATGTCGGATATCACAGAGATTTGGGAGCAAAAAATATTGTGTTTCATTTGTGATCTAAAGAATGTGTGCATGAGATCAAAGGGAGGAATAGCAGTCACATGAGACCACAAGCTTGCATCCCCATAAAAAAAAATTGTAACCTATTCTGAATCACAGGAGCCTTATCCATGAAGGCCAGTAAGGACTGATACCCAAGGCAGGAGTTAAGCCTCAAGACTATTTCACAGGAACCAAATAAAACATGGGGTAAGGAGGAGGAAACCCTAGACAACGAGGACTAAAGAATGCCCTCCTGAAACAAATGCAGTTGTCTCATTTGAATTAGAAGATCCATAACAAGGGAATGATTTTATGTATTTATTAAACATGTTATCAAATGATATTTACAACTTAGTTAAGGCTTAGCAGAAACAGACTGCAAGCATATTTCAGCAAAACGAGCTTTTAAATAAATAGAAAAATCCAAATAGTGAAGAGCAACCACAAAACAGAAAAAGATTAATTCCCATCTATTACTTCAAACTAATTAACGCTTGCCACAGTTGTGACTCTGTAAGCACAGAATTTTTTTAAAAAGCCCTTCAATCATACTTACAGTATTTATCTTGATGCTGAAGTGCGGTATTGCAAGAGGCCTTTCTATACTACCTAGCTCCTACGCCATCCACTGAGTTGGGGAATAAGTTTTATTCTTTTGTGTCACTAAAAGGGAAACATAAGGAGCTCAAAAGGTTTGGAAGTTCTCATGGGCTCCCTACTGCCCAGTCCCAGAACTGAGATGCTCTGGAGAGGGCAGCAGACTCTGTGGATCAAAGCATCCCACTACATGTGGGATTTGAGTTCACTAGGCATTGTCAGGGGCACTAAAACCAGAGCTGGAGAGTTTCCCTGTGGCTGCTTTGGACCCTGACTAGTTTGTCTCATATCCAACTGTGATACTGAACACACCCATTTGTGTGAGCCTCCAAAGCACAGCTCTACACACTTTTCACAGGAGACATACAGATGGTAGCACACACAGTGCACAATTCTTTAACACAAATGTCTTTGTTAGTCCTCAATGGCAGCAAGTTCCCTAGACAAATGCTTTTTGACAGGGGATTTTTTTTTTCTTCCCTCCACATGCTGAAAATGGGAGTTCTCAGTAAAAAGGAATCTCACAGCTTCTCTTCCAACATGCTTAAAAAGACAAAAAAGAAATCTCAATAGAGCTATGGAAATAAAGTTTAATGTGTTATTTCTGATTTTGAATAGATCTGGATTTTACTCGAATATTCCATCAAGTAGTGTCCTACCACGACAAGAAAACATTCAACAATCTTCCTTTTCCATGTTTTAAAAATCCTTTTAATTATAGAAACTGGTGGGCAAACTTGGCTTCTGCATCATAGACATTTCAATCAATACCAGCCTGAACACTTTAAAAAGAAAAGATTAGAGTTGAAAAGTATAAGCCTATTAAAGAAAAAAAATGGCCACAAGACTACTAGAACAGCAGGGAATGCTTGTAACGTGCCAAGAACCTGATGAAACAAGATTAAATTGTATGAGAGAAAAGGGGAACAGGTACCCAGCAGTCAAAAGATGATTTATCTTCCCTTTTTATAAACGTGGTGAAATTACCCACTCTCTTGGCATATCAAGAAACGTATACTTTACAGAAAACAAGTTTCTGTAAGACATCACGTGTCTCAAATACCTAACTCAAAGAAATCCTTCCACTAGAGCCTATAGGACTATTCATTCACTACTAAAAAGGAAAGCATTAAATAAGGATCACACCTAAAAAGCAAGTAACACCACAGGATAGTGCAAAAGAACCAAGCAGCACTTTCTGAAAGTCGAACAGCAAAGCTAACAGGTGCACAAGTATATTCCACTTTATCAGATGACCTCCATGCTGAGAACTATGGGTTTCTCCTAAACATCTGTCAAAACAGTATCTTAAAAAGCAATGATATCCAGTTGCGCACAGAACACTTTGCACTCTCCTCATCTGTGAATATTCCAACAACTATTTCTCAAAGGCTATCACAAAGTGTCAGCCCTTTCTGTTCTGGTTGTCCTCATATATTGCATGCCACTAGATACAGATGGTAGTGTCATTGGTATTGCGACACCACTGATGTCTCAAAGGGTGTACCTAGCTCCTTGTCCTGGAGCAACAGTAAAAACTCCGAAACAAAAAGCTAGCATGGACTTAACCTGGAATTTATTTGCAGAATTTCTTGCTAACTACTGAGTCTTCCAAGCTTGCACTGAAGGTGAAATTCTCTGCAGAGTACATAAATGTTATCTTCCTATCAGAAGACACAATTCACGTAAACCTCCTATATTAGGTAGGAACCAAGTATAAGCAGAGAACTCTTAAGATTCTTGGTGAAGATGGTAAGCCTTTTTGAGCACATCTTGCAGACATATACACTCCACTACCAAAATCAGAGATGAAATCAGAAACATGGCAGTCTGAAACACTGTGAAAGAACTGTCCATATATTTGAAACTTACCACACATTATTCCCAAAGCTGTGCTAAACACTGCCATATAACCAAAGTAAAATGATGTTTGAAACAGGCCATACATCCTGAAAAAGAAAGATAAGAATTTACGCTAGGCATTTCCCCCAGTTTTTCCTCAATAAACTTATTTGGCAAAGCAGTAAGCAGATACTCAAGCAAGAAAACTTTCACGTACTTTGTCTTGAAAAAGTAGTAGTAAAAGGAGTACATGTAAACATAAATCGCAGTTGATGCCGCAGAAAGAAAGCTTGTCCATTGCCTGAAAGTAAACACACAAGTCCATCATGTATCTAAAAGGCTTCCCAAGAAGATGCACAACGCACTAAAACCTTACTCTGAAAACAAAGTGTACTGGTTCTACAAACTTATTTAACAAAATCTATGTGCTGTCTCCTCGAAGTGACAAAACAGCTACCATTGATACCAACTGATGAAGCTTCTTCATATTCCTGTGTGCCCTGACAGACATACGTACGTACATGAATGCACAGATGCACATCACACAGAAAGCCCCCGTACAGAAAGGATCCAATATCTGCCTTTATTCCCTACAGCTAAAACCTGGACGTGGGACATTTTGAAAAGACCCATCTAGACTGAAGATCATTACTTTTATATAAAACTCTCACAATCTGATTAACTACGCAAAGATTGCAATACTTACCACCTGTAATCCTCTGCATTTAGCAGGAAATACGTACAAACGATAGTCACGCAAACTGTCACAATGCAGAGGATAACCAGAACCAGCATCATAAAGCCATAAACATAGTAGATCTTGTAAGCCCAGAATGAAGTAAAAATGAAATACCTGAAGAGAGTAAACAAAATACGCAGATGATAGTGTAGCTGAACTTAAATTATTATACTTTTAAATCAAATTGGCAAATAGCTGACATACTCACATTTCAATAAAAATTGATCCAAAAGGGAGGATTCCGCCTAGGCAAACAATAACAGCTGGTTCCATGAACCTGAAAGATATTAAGATGCGTTTAGGGACAATTTTGATCTTTCATTAATAAACATAAAGACATACAACCAGAAAATGAATATAGCACAGAGAATTACGTAAAAGGCATGCTAACAAGAACATTTCTGTCTCATACCAACATATTAGAAAGACGGTTACCCCAAAGATGTCATGTGTATGGATAGAAGGTGGTGATGATATTCTTGAGGAAAGCTGAAACAAAATTTAAGACTCATGCCTATCACCTACAGGCATAAATTTAGGCATCTAACCAGCCTTAGAGCCTACAGACCAAATCTCTCTTGCCCAAAAAGGCTTAAGCCATCAAGCCCCATAATATCCACTTGCCTTGAAAGAAGGCACTGAAAACTCAAAGTTGGTGATGGCCTCAGATATAGCAAAAAGCACAATGAAAAATTTGCAGGGTAATGGTTATATAATTAAGAAACAGTGTTTATTTTTAATGCTATACTGAGTCATGAGCCTATGGCTAAAAATAAATACTCAGCTACCTGTAGATGATACTGTCACTTACTCTAAAGGTGACCTCTGTGTAGTACTTAGTGATGCTGAATCTAGCTAGTAACCAGTGATTTAATTTGCAGCTTCTTTTATTATTTATAGGGAGACTTGTCTAAGTCAATGGTGTGCAATTTCATCATCTTCAAGAGAAGTATCTTATTTCTTTTTTATCTGTCATGCTGATCCCGAAAAATCCATCAGATTCCCAAGATACAGGTCACAATATAAATCAAATCCGAGCATCTGAGCTGCACAACCCACCACTAACAAGAGACTAAGTGTGCTGTGCTTCCTAGATATTGCAGACACACACATTTCACTGCCTCCGTCACTCTGACTGTTCCATTCCTCTGAACAGGGAAAGCAAGAAAAATCTGTTTAAAAAATCCTCTGAGGATATTTTCATTTCTATTGCTTGCTGCTTCCATCTCAGAATTAAATTAATTGGAAAAAGTGACTGCATTTATAATTTTCCAAAAACCCAAGTCTACTTTTTGAGACTAGGCACCCACACCTTTATATTCACTTCAAAAATAATAAAGGCTTATTCACAATTTAAACTGTATACCTGGAATATTTTAAGCTCTGTGCCATCAACAAAAGTGTAGAATTGGGAACAGTACTGCAAGCTTCTCCCCACCATCACCCTGCAAATACATCTCAGCTTGTACCTGGAGACCATTAACCAGAACAGTTCTGCCTCCAAGGCACATTCAATTCTAAATCCGTAAGAGGCATTAACTGAAGAGGAAAGGTTTCGTTTAAAGGTACTTATACATGAACTGGGTTAGGACCATCCCGTTTACATAAGAAACTAAAGAGCATTTCAAACCAAATGTTAATCAATGATCCAGGACTGTAAAATTTGCTACAACTATTAGCCATGGTGTTTTAATGAAGAAGAAAAATAATATTATGGAAATGTCCGTAGAGCTGTTCTAGGTGCAACTCCATTTAAATAAAAAAAATTATTCCAGAAAAACTTTTAATGATCACACCAGAGAAGTCATTTTAAATGTGAAGTGAATACTTCTAGTTAACATTCAAGCTTGTCTTTACCATTTTTTCTCTGGTATGGGACGAGGCACTGCATTGACACGACACGGAAAATTAGGCTGTCCTGACAGATTCCGGCCAAGAATTGTACCAACAAGGTTCAATGGAAGAATGACAAAGAAACAAATACAGCACACTGCCACCTGTAAGCAAAAATTAAAATAATTAAATAAAAGAGGTATAAGACAACAAAAGAAGATAACCAACTCACTCCATATATACTAGTCCTTAGTAGTTATTGCTGTAGAATCATACTCTTGGTTATATAGCATTAGTCACAACACACCTATTTTATCAAATTGAAGCATTTATTTCTTGAGAAATTTCCCAACAAACATTATTAAACTTTTTTTTTTTGCATCCAATGAGAGAACAGAATCAGTATTTTTACTGATCTCAGCTAATTTCTATACTCAATAATTGTACAGGAAAGAAATGGAAATCTTTGTGGTACTTCATCACAGAAAATTTTGTCGACTCCTCTTAAAGTTTTGCAGAGTATGCTAATTCTTGGGAGTTAGCATCTAACAATTAGACAGTTGCATAGAAAACTGCCACTGCTGGGTGCTAAATTTTTAATCCAATCAAAAAAAGAAACCCGAACAAGAATTGCAAATGTGTATGAGAATGCTACCAAAATCTCAGTTCAATTTTCTCCACTGCCCACAACCAGGTAATGAAGAACACAGACTGCCAAAGACAAGCGACCACCGGTATGCACAAATACACAATATAGAAGCACAATGGCCCTACCTACATACAGAGATTAGGTTTATGCACAATGCAGCCAAGTCAAGCCAATGTTCCAGCTCTTCCCAGTGGAACAGCCTCCTGAAAATGTTACCATGAACCACCTTTTTTTCCAGAATATGTATGTAGCTCTACTTTTGCTATTCTTTGAAGGCAACATATTTTTATCTTCCACAACAGGAGAATTTGAAGTGTTTAGCAAGATGTTCTAATAACTCATAACTCCCTAGCACAAAATTAATTAGCATTAGACAGTTTGTTAAGCTTTTTCTATTGATAATTAAAGACAGGACAGTTGTCTGTAATGCAATAACCACAGTTCTGAATATTGACCCTGTGACCTTCTCTATGCCAACATATGAAAATACTGACTTTTAAGAGCACTGACGCCTGAGGCTCTGTGTACACCCTGGTGTCTTCTGAGCAAAGAGGTCCTGTTTCACTCCATCAGGAAGCAAAGTCCATGGCAGCAGATGAATCCAAAACAATGGACACAGGACCAGGTCTAAGAGCCACACACTGACTTGTTTAAGTAGTTACTCAGGCTGTGCATATACGTTATATCTACAGAAATCTACTGCAAGCAGCTGAAAAGCAAGAACTGCCAGGCTTCAGGAGATGAGGAGCTGCACTGCATTAGCTCAGTACAAACTTTGCCTTAAACTGGTGTGGCTGACTTAATGCTATCTGACAAAATCAGTGGGTTACCCCTCTATTACTGACTTGTGTATCATTATTAGCCTAGGCCAGATATGAATGGAAAACATCTATGAGGTTGGATGGAGCAAGCTTTCATGCTCTGCAGAAGGGGTACCCCAACAGGTGTTCAACAAGCAGAAGTACTGTCCAGACTGCACTGTATATCTTTGAGAAGAAGTAATTACATCATGAAGAATTACATCATGAGCCACTAAAATATGAAAATTCAGTAGTAAGGAAGGAAAAGCTAAGTAGTATTTGTACTTGACAATAATAAAACAGATTTCACAGAACTAGTATCTGTGTAGTACCTCCCATTTATCTTCTTCCATTACTCAAAAAGAAACACAGGTAAGTAAGTAGAGTGTCTTAGGTAGGACACTGAGGTTGCCTAAGAATAAACTGCAGCAGAAGTATACAACCAACACACTTAATGGATGCAGGTTCTGCCCTTGAAAACTGTTCAGTATGAAAGAATAAGATGATGAGAATTTTCAGGGAAAAATGTCAAAAAGTATCAGAAACATCAAGGAATATCATCCTTAGTGCTACTTTAGTAATCCTGACCAGAAAGTCTCAGCTGGTTTGAGGCACGGTGGGTAGAGACATTAAAAACTGAAGGCTTGGACAGTATCCAAATAATTTCTGAGCTGACCACACTGAAACCATTTTCATTTGCAAGAATAGGTTGCTCTGCTTCCTGACTGGCAAGGACCTCCAGGTGTTGGGTAGCTCCTGTTCATGGTGCTCAGGCAGGTAGGTTTCAAACCTGGCTGAGGCAGAAAGCTCAGACACAGGCAGCGTGAAGGGGCACCTGTACTACTCATCCAGCCACCTGTTTTTTATAGCGCAGTTATCAAGACATCTGCAACCTCATTTCTTGATCTCAGAAATTATCCCTGACTGGGGACAGCGGTAGAGAG
This sequence comes from Buceros rhinoceros silvestris, assembly GCF_000710305.1. Classification (NCBI taxonomy): domain Eukaryota; kingdom Metazoa; phylum Chordata; class Aves; order Bucerotiformes; family Bucerotidae; genus Buceros; species Buceros rhinoceros. Next base: position 38,422 of record NW_010432429.1, on the reverse strand, counting down.
TGAATCCACTGCTTTACTGCGCAAAGAAGCTGTCCAGGAACAGCCTTGGGTTCCAAGCTCACCTGGAACAAAACTCAGTAGCTTGTAATTGTCCATCTTGCAAAACATATCTACCACAGGGAATCCACGTGGAAAGAATATAACCTTGTACAAGGATCCAAGCAAGGAACATCCACACCTAATTACTGATTAGCTGGCAAACTCCTATTTGAAAAAAAGACAGTAGTATCTCATTCTAGTGACACCAATCACAGAGCTGAATGGCTTCAAATCAGGTCAGCAAGAAGAATGCCCAACTTGTTTCAGCAAGGCTTGGCTGTTGTGTTGTCCAGGAGAGTGACTCAGCAGCAGCTTTGAAATCGGAGATATAAAATGTTTATCTGCATAAGAAAAGCTGACACAGACCAAGGTTCCGTGAATAAGGGCTTCAGTAAGTACTGCCAACCTGTCCCCAGTACACTTGTAACTGGCGTCATCACAAAACCTGAGCAGTTGTGGTTTCATTATCAGACTAGTCGAAGCATGACTGATAATGGTGTAACATCTTCATTCTATTAAGCATTTGGCTTAAAAATTAACTGATTTCAGACAGAACAGCTAGAGTGAGATCTAGTAAGCAGCAGCAGGTAACCAACATTATGTTAAGGAATGAATTGCCTGTCTTAATGCTATGCTGTGTTCTGAGGACAGCTGGCACTGCAGTCCAT
>NW_010432429.1:36665-37524 GCF_000710305.1 Buceros rhinoceros silvestris | reverse complement strand
AGACCCCCGGCCCGGGCTCGGGAACCCCTCCCTCTTTCCCCTGCCTCTGATGAGCTGTCCAAGCTGATAAAGATGAGAGTGTTCTGTCTTCTGAGATAACTCCACCCTGGTGACAGCAACCTGATGGTCTCAGTAGGCTGACCAACACAACTAGTACTGCTTAGAATCAACACATTTTGTGCTGATCTCAGGAGCATTTTCTTTCTTGCTTCAACTTCCTGAGTCCAACTTCAGACTCTTTTCACTGTCCCCAGTCCTTCTAGAATATAAACCTGGCACAGGAGTATAACCTATGCCTTATTCTGCCACAAAATCATTGCTCCTTCATATTATCAGGTGACTGCAGCATTTCCACAAAGAGTGTCTTTCAAAAGAGTCAGGTCCTCTGTGCCACCCAGACTGTCTGAATTTCAGCTTCTACAACTCTAGATCTTCATCCTTGGCAGTAACAGCTTTCTCTGGATGTGAGAGATGACTGAAGATAGCTGCCTCTTCTTGTTTCTGCCTTTTCAGACGTTCTTCATAATTTCAGATCAGAGGTGAAGATGATGCTTCCCCCCCAAACTCAACAGCTAATGCCTGTTGCCACAGATGGCAAGGGCAGCGATTATGCAGGCTGGAAAATGTCTAAACCTACTGAATTTAAATCCAAAGCGAAGCATATACAGGGCACTATGGTACACAAGTGACCTAACCGATAAAGAGATGAAGTTAGGAGATCTGTGCCTCAAAAGTTTCAGAGAATGAGATTACAGGGGTAAAAGCAGCTCAGGCACTTACTGGCCCCCATTTCATGACCACAAACGGCCAGAGGAAACGAAGGCAGGATGAACACATGTATGTGTTCTGCCCTCCTGCT
>NW_010432429.1:10382-36578 GCF_000710305.1 Buceros rhinoceros silvestris | reverse complement strand
CCTGCTGAAGTGCATCCCTACAGAGGTCACTGGTAACACACTAAAACCAAACACCAATAATAGCTGCTGCATGATAATTTCAGAGAACAGTTTTAACTACCACTTCAGAACACACAAATCATACAAGCAGGTCAATCTACTACTACACATCTATAAACCCAGTTTTCCATCAAGCAAACAAGCACACATTCTCCATAATCCACAGCACTGAAGACAAATTACATGAGTTTTTCTACCAAGCCAGCACATCCAAACGTACCTATTTCATTCTGACTTTGCATTTCTTGTGGTATAAAATACCTTACTTAGAAACGAGCATCTGTTTTAGTTCACAGACTTCAGTTGCTATAGACAAGACTCTCAATCTCAGCAAGCCTTCTTTCTAACCCCTTTTTGTTTTGTTTTCATGGGGAAAGAATATTCTACTGCCCTTGACTGAATGTGCAGAATTGAGTTTTCCTTATTTGAAAGGAAACATTATCAAGAGGGATATAATTTATGTTCTAGTGCCATGTGTTTCATATTTCCTGTCAACTGTAGATTAAACTTCATTCAAAGGTGATAATTAAAAATTTTATGGGCATATCTAATATTAAACAGCTACTGGCAAGCTATGGTGCCTTGACTGCTTAATGCACAAAGGAAAAAAGCAATAAAAATTAACTGTCAAAGCAGCACCTTGATCTTTCCTGTCAGCTACCTGCTGACTGGAAAGAAACTGCCCTCTCAGACATAAGACTCTCCCTCCACAGAGAGGTTCTGAATCTGTACAGTCATCTGTACAGTTTTTTGCACATCATCTGGCCAAACGTTATACAGAACAAGAAAATAATAGAAGGCTTCAAAATGAACTACTATGAATTTTATTATAACAAAGTTGTTAGTCTAGGGTGCTGCTTTCGGTAATAAATTGAATTGTTGAAAATTTACGCAGAGGCATTAAACTGTCTTTTTTCAGCAAAAATGAGGGTTTTGACCAAGGGTTCCACAGTCACTTTCAAGCAATCTGAGGAAGCAGCCTGCTAAATGTACATAACTAGGTTGGTTGTTTTGTTTTGGTTTTTTTAAGCCAGGCGTTACTTCCTTATCTGGCTCATGCCAAGAAAATCTTTGGCGCTACCAGGACCTCCTTTTTCAGTGGCAGTCAATACTCATATCAACCTAAAGCTGTCAGGGATGATTGCAACCCAGATTAAGCTATCTGTTAGAGGAAACACTTTTTTTCTAGTTTAAACAAGCTATAAAAGATGCAAACACCAGGGTCTTGATCCCAAGAGAAATTCAGTGTGCATAACCTTATTTAATTAAATCACTAAAAATATGTACTGGAAACGTTAACCACTCAGGAAACTACAGCTCTACAAAAAATAAAAATGGTACATCCTGAACAGTCTATTAGCAGCTGCAAGGATTGTGCAGTCAGAGTATTACACTAGTCACAGCAGCCTTAATGGAAATCTTTAAATTATGTATCACACACAACACCACAAGCAGTCACAACTGAGGAAATGGCAGAATTAAGACGGTCCCTTCAAATTCAATCGCGCTGTATTCTGTAGAAGTTCTGCATTACTTCGTAGAGTGTTTCTGTATAGAACTACTACCACATTGTACATGGAGAGGTCATTTCACACGCAATTATTAAACATTTCTTTTTAATTGTTCCATGCTCCATTTTCTGTGTATAATTCAAACACAACAAAATAGAAGGATGATTGTAAATAGTCCAAAAAGACTGACAAACATTAACAGAAGTTAACTCAAGGGGTACAACACCTTCAGAACTCCTCTGTGTTTACCAGTAACAGGATATAATAAACAAAACACTCCCAAAAATAAAATCTGGTCTTCAAAAAAACAAAGAAATGAACAGTACCCACTGCATTTCTATAAAGATGAAGAGATGAGAGAAAAACAACCAGACTTTTCTACCTCCCTTCATATGCTTAGGGAGTTGAAAGCTTAAACCATTAAAAAGCTCTCATAGTTGAATAAAATCTCTCGCATTCTTTATTGCATTTTGAAGGGACAGACAGCTGAAAGATATCGCAGGGAAGAGATTAAGCCTTTGTTCAGGCTCATGGTGTATTTCACTACACGTTTGTCACAGTATAGGTAAGACAGCTTGCATGTATATCCAAAAGGGCTAAAGGCAGCGTTCCAAGATTCAAGAATTATTTCAAAAACAAGCTTTGGATCTTCCCAGTTCCTGGCACAGCTTCGAGGAGATCCCAGACATCAGTAATGAGTTATATAAGGTGAAGGAAACCTCGAAGTTGAAAACAGACTGCAATGATAGTGAAGTGTGTGGAGATCCTGAAGCGCTCAATCAATTTGAGCATTTAAAGTCAAAGTGTAGACGAGCAGATACCAGGCAGATCAAAGATGCAGCAACTGTGCATTACCTTGGATGTCTTGGCTTTGACACTGTAGGCTGCCCTTGCCTACATTCCACAGAAAAAGGAGGAAGGAATCAAGTCACAGAGGGGAGACTACCTGGCCGTTCACTGGAAAGTGGTGATGCAAAAAGGGCAAAGTACAGGATGTCGTATTTAAGCATAATCTCTTAGCGACCTTTTAGTTCAGAGACTTTTTTCAGCTACTCTGTTTCTGCTCTTTCCAGATGTCTGTTCAAGAAGAGGTGGCTAATTCTTGCCAGCAATTTAAATCAAGGAGGGTGATTTCAAGACACGCCAGGGTAAAGGAAGTAATTTCTGTATTCTAACACACTGAGATGGCAGAGGTTTTATTTCCTTTTGCACTAGAGAATTCTGGAAGCTTCTCTATGTTGAAAACAAAGGTATCTTATCCATAAAGCCAGCGGGCTTCCTGGGGACTTCAATCTGAAGCATAAAATGGTAATTTCAAACAATTTTCTTCTCCTTCTACAAACCAGCTTCTTTAGTTAATTTGAAGTCATTAGAGCGTTGCTTATTCTCATGAAGTTTCCAATTCATAACCTGCTCCCACTAAAAGTCTGCTCACTCCACTGCAGTTTTATTGCCATGGTCATAATGATTCAAACACTTTCATAAAACCTTGAGCTCATTAAAATCACTGTGTATAGAGAGTCCTAACATCCTGATTAAGTGACCCCTGAAGATTTATATTCCCATTTGTTTTTGCACGTACATGTTTCCGTGATCTTAAAATACAAACCAGTTGAACAGTTTCACAAGACAAACTTCAGCACAGGTGGAATTCCCTTGCCTGAGCATTCCTGACCTCCAAATGGGAATACAAGGGAGAAACGTGATCTCATAAACGCTTGCTCAGCAGTAAAACAGAGCCTCTTTGCACATATCAAAGATCAATGTTGTAAACTTTTATGACAGTTTTGTATATGGCCACTAGCTTAGGAAAGAAAAACCAATACAATATTCCTTTGGGGCACTGACTGACTCATACAAACATACCCAAAGACAAAATTTTAGTCTGATTTCTTGAAGAAGAAAACCAAAAAAATTAAGTGAACGGTTTATGAATATGTTTAGCTTGTTATTATATTCAGTGGATTTATTACAAATTCAATGTAAAAAGTCAGTATTTAGGCATAAAAATAACTAATTAAAAAATAATTAAAATAACTAACTATTTAGGCATAAAAATACTGCCAAAACAGAGGTGAGTAGAATCAGCAATGTACATATAAGGCAATGACTCTTCCATCAGTAAAAAAAATTTTTAAAGCCTTTGCCTGAAACTGAGAACTGTGTCTCTTTTTATCACAATTTATTATTTCTATTGCATTCATTCCTTAACGCTGTGTTCTTAAGAAGTATTTTCAGTCACATACTGAATTTGATTATATCCCAACTAATATAATTTATAAGACAGAGCTTGTGATACTACACTTCATTTTGTCGCAGATTTAAACTATGAAGAAATCCAAGGCTACTCAAACATCTCTCAACAGACTGAGCAACATATCACAAAAATTTAAATACAAAAAAGGAAGCTACAAAAAAATGTTAAATCCCAAGATTTACTACAGATATTGGAAAGAAAACAAGCTTTCCTGTATTAAGTTAACTGTGCTACTGCACAAAATCAGAAAAAGTAATTTTATGGTGCATTTAAAAAAAACTTCTCCTCTCAAATAATACTCCTTGCAAGCTCAAAGAGAAATTCTGCCAAAGTGCCAAGTGATTATTTCCAAATTGTATTCACAGGGTTATTTGAGGTTGCTTGAAAGGGCCATGACAACAAATAAAATCTGACAAAAGCCACAAGAAACGGGAAAAGTCATCATGATTAAATGAGAAAGTAATCCAACCAGCACTGTTTTTCAAGTAACGTGGTTAATACATAGGCACAAGACCATAACTGGATACTAAATACCATTTTACAAAGTGAAAACAAAGGGATTCATTTTCATAAAGCCAGATCTCCTCAGGATATCTCATCTCATATTGTTGATCTTTCATTTTTACATGTTCTGCCTGACTGTAGCAATTTGGAAGTAGCTTTCACTTGGAATCATTTTGTATTGCATTTTTGCTTATAACCAGTTTGCGTTGCCCATCCAGAATAAAATTCAAGTTGCTTACTTCCCACGTTGTTGTAACGCTAAACTTGAACACAAAGCAGAAGTGCCATTTTAAGCAGCAAGAAGACTGCAGCTGTTGCTATTTTGATTAAAATAAATTATATTTGAAGCACCTTATAACTGTCCCAGAATAAACTTCTAACTACCTAAAGATAGGCTCACAATTGTATTTAGACTAAAACTTCGTTCTCCTGTGTCAAAAGTGGTGTCTAAATTAATTCTCCAGTAAAATGACTCACCATGGTTCCAAAGGGTATAGCTCTTGAAGCGTGATAATAGATGGCAATGAAGTTAATGAAGAAGGCAGTTCCGCACACCATTGCTGGAATAAGGAAGGCTCCGATGAACATCTGCTTTATCCATCGTCTTCCTGTAAGAAAGGACATTCCAATGCGACTGGTGAGATACAGTGTTTTGTTTAGAACGTTACGAGCAAGCTCCCCAGAATTTAGGTGTTTGACTTCTTCCCCCAAAAAGTGAATGAAGTAAGTAACAACATACTACATTGATACAGGAGCCAAGAACCAACTAACAGCTTCATCTGACTCCTGGTAAGTCACAAGATAAAGCACATTAATCCATTTATTAGGCCAGGTGAAAAGACAGGAAAAAAGGTACAGCATGAGAACATTTCGGCTGAAGATCACCATATGCTGACTAAGCCAGCCAAAGAAACTGGGGTATGAAACCTAAGTGTATATGTAAGCAGCATCTTAGAGACAGAGCTGGCCCTGTGCAGAGCCTGCTCACGCCCTGGGAGGACATGGGAGCTCAGCACTGCTCCAAGACAACTCTGCACTACAGCTGCTTTCAGGCAGCACCTGCTCTGCGTTGTCTTGACTCAACTAAGCTGACTTCATTCATCAGGATGCATTAACAAACCACCTGCCCCTGGTATAAAGCAAAATGCCACAGCGCTTAATACACAACAAAACTGAACCCAGACATCTTCAACAGCAGAAAAGGTAAAAGGAAAGCATAAAGGGAACAGCATTACTTGTTAACAGTTAGTACTATATTTAGAGCTCCCTGAGGAGCTCAAAAACACTCTTCTTGTGCAATATCTTAAGAATTTTCACTGTCTGTATTGCCTTTACTTTTTATGTTCTTAAACACTGTCTATATTTTATAAATGCATCTATGATGTATTAATATGTACTAAATAAAAAACAGCCAGGAAACTAGCAGATGCTTTTCAAGACCACCATATGTATTTTTCACCAAGAGCCAACACAATCAGCATTTCACAGTTTGACAAAACAGTTGATATATATAGAAAAAAAGCATCAAATTCGGCTCAACAATACGGCACAGTACATTTTAGATCAGCAACCCTAATTTATCTAGACCTGTTCTTCTACAAGTTGTTAGGTTTCTACACAAGCTACATGAAAATAAATATCTAACCTCCAAACTCAGTGTAGATTAGAATGCAGTTGAGACTGAGCACTAAGCACAACCAAGTATGTCGTGCTAAAAAGACAAATTTTCTTTTGTGAACTTACCAGAATTACTTTTCCTAAAGCACTGTAGCAGATCATAGATATTGATTACTCTTTTATTGCATCATGGGGAATGGATGAAGCTGGTGGACTGCAAGGATGTAATTGGTCATAACTCAGAGACAGTGGGGAGCACTTGATGACAGCCTGTCTAAATCTGCTATGTCAATTTTACTGGCCGCCTGCTCTCTGCTGATACCCACTTCGAATTTGCTAAGTATAAAGCAGAGCACATACTGGAAAGTAAAATAACCTTCTTTAAAAGGTGCTATAAACCATTTTCCCCATCCACAATTAAAGGTCTAGCAAGTACTGCATGGTCATCCTTCCCATGTTAGAAAACACAACCCCCCACGCCCCACCCCTGCGGAGGAGGGCTATGCAGGAGTCACCCGGGGAAGATGACAAAAGGTGTTTAACAGCACGTTACAGAAGAGGGAGAGACTGTTACGCTCTCTGGATGTCATGAGCCAAATAATTATACGCAAGCAACTCGTAAGATACAACTGTTAACAGTTCATTAGTTCTTACCACTTTTAAATTAACCAAAATGCAGTTAGAAAATAATTATAAGGAAATAATACAAAAGTTAAATATACTCAAAGTATTTTCTGTTTATTAAGAATTTAATGGATTCCATCTAAATGACTTAACTCCATGAGGACACTTCTATATTGGTTCAAATCAGAAAATAAAAACTTCTCCATTTAACAATGTAATGAAAATGCTGAAACATGAAAACAATTTACCTCCTTGTCTAGCATAAAGGCTTCCTCCAAAATACCCATTCACTGGAGACGTTGCAGCATAAACAAATATAGCTGTACTAAGCATTGATCCTCTCCTAAAAGAAGTGTTTTGGTAGATGAAATATAAAAATAAACAGTATTAGAGCAAAAGGTTACAGTAAAATATGTATATTTAGCAGAAGTGCTTATTTAATATTTTTAGGTAATGCAAAAATTTAAAAGTGCTTGAATTGTAAAATTTATGTAAGAACAAAAATTGTTTGTATCCAAAGCTTCTGGCTAAGCCTAATGCAATTTGGGAGAAAGAGTTCAAAGGTACTATTCTTTTCTAACATGCATTTATTTTCACTGGAATACAAAATCTCAACACTGATCAAAATACTCTGACATTTGGATGTGTGTACTGTGTACCTTGTGTATAAAGAAGTGAACTATTTACATAGCATACATTAAGTGTAAAATTCAACTACTGCAGACAGAAGGTCCTCTTTATTTAATATAAAGGACAAGAGTTAAAAAAATATAATAGGATTGTGAATGATGTTTCTGCCATACCTCAGAAATTAATTTTTAAGATCATCTTACAGAAAATTAGAAAACTTGATTTAGAAACTAGAAATACTATAATGAAACCACAAATCAGCATGGACTAGTCCAATCAGAAGAGTTCAGTCATTTTTAAATTACCACCTCATTAAATTTTGGAGTACTCATTTTGGCATAATTTTTCTGAAATTTTACGGACAAAGCTAATAATTTTAAATCATAAAAGCCATCTCTGAATGCATTTTTAAAAAATAATTTCTAAGAATAGCAAGATATAAATGTTGTTCATGAACAGAGCTGTTTCCCCATGTACCTCTGCTGCTCTGTGATAGCAAAAAGCAGTAGAAGGTTTTCAGCCAGCTTGCTGTACTTTCTCCAGATTAGTTGTTCTGAAATTCCAGACTATTGGCATTTTGGCATTTGATGAACCACTACGGGATGCCTGCCCTACTTGAAGAAGTAACCTTTAGTACAACTGGCTTTCATGGACTGAACTAATCAAATATACTTGCTGGTCCCACCTACCTAAAGGAGTGTTCTGCTCTCATTTGCTTCTTTAAAAAAGTTTTATTTTAGAAAGCTACTGGTTAAACAAAAAACAATTTTAACACTTCTAGCAATAAGACAATCTGGAAATACATGCAAAACCCCAGATCATCATGCACAGCCTGAAGCGATACATGTAAATCCAGGCTACCTGTAAAATGATCAGATGTTAAACTAAAATTGTATTAAAATTTCCTATTCTCAAGCTTCTCACTTATGTTTCAAATATTCTAAGGGAAAGCTTCTCAAAACATAAACCAGTATTAATAAATGAATAGGTGACATGATGAAAAGTCACTAGGAGACTTTCAGTTGGCATCAGCTGCATGATCCCTAAGAGTTCTAACAGACCTGAAGACACTTGACAGGCTATCATTCTCGTAATTCTGGTTTACAGCCTTTTTCACTCACACTGCTATTTTCCTAAATGTAAGAATTGTCTGCACCAGATTTGGTCTATTGTTCCGTTACACAACCAGAATTAAATTCACTTTCAAAGTGACATAAATGGCTATTTCAATGTAAGACTAAGCACACGTATATTTTTAAAATTACTGTTTTGACACATTTTACAATTGCCATTACTAACTAACAGCTTCCCTACAAACATTTTGAAATGGTTTCATTACCTCCCTTAAAGGGCTGACATGCTGTACAATTAAAAATGTGTATGTAAGTCTATCCAGAAATGTAACCATGGGGCACGAGGGGGGAATAAAACCATATGAAAAATGATAATATGACAAGACACTGGTACTAGAAAGTGGCTTTTTAAACACTTTTGAAAGGCAGCTGAATTCAAAAACAAGAGTTCTCTCTAGTGGCACATTAGAAGTACTACACCTTGTCAACGTCAAAAGTTGCAAGTGATCTTGACAGGAAAACAGAACACAAATTTGAAATTTTCATCATTGCTTAAAACAAAGCACTTGTTAAAATAAGTAAATAAATAATGACCCCAGTATTCAAAATTGATCACTACGGAAACAGATGAAGTCCACCCAAAACACCAAAAATCTCAAACGGATAAAAGGTAAAAAGTGAACTAGTAGAACCGCAAATAGTGTGTTAAATTTAAACTTCAGTACTATTTGTTTTAAATGAATTCTCTTCAGTCAGGCCCACAGCCCACCTACTGCTGGAGGTTTTATATGCAACACAGAGAAAGCAATATGTATTCAAAAGAATTCAGGAAACTAAATCTCCACTCCTGAGAAGACTTGGATTAGATTGGCTTAATGAATGCATCATACACAGGACCATTCACAAGAAAGCGCACTCCTAGTAGTCTTTACAGGACATGGTGAGGAAAAGAGTATAAGAAATATAGTAGTATCTTGCCACTCCATACGAAACCAGGAGTGAAATATGTACCTTTTAACATTTATTTCCCATTGTCCTGGTTTCTCTGAGACAGAATCATAGGCCTGTCATGGTCTGCAGGCCATTAGCAGTTTAGAGTCAGCCAGGGCAGCTGACCTGAGCTGGCTCACAGGTGCATCCCAGACCATAAACCTCATGTGAGTAAAAGGGGGAAGTTTGCTGAGGAGAGCAGGGTACTCCTGCTTGGGATCCTCCTGCCCCTACTCCTCTTCCTGCAGACTGCTTTCCCATTTATTGCGACCACCGTACCTTCTGCGGGCTGAGTATAATGTATACTTTATATTGGCACTTGGTTTTAGTTTGGCTGTTTTATTAAATGTGTCTTCATTTCAACCTGTGGGCTTCCTCCCCTTTTCCTGATCCGCCTGCTTGGCTGGAGAGGGGTGATGGAGCAACTGCTATAGCTTAGTCCCAGATACAGGCTAAACGTATACACCCACATAACCTACCCATGATGCTGCAGAACAACAAGCTAGTTTAATAAACCATTTAAAAAGCAAGCATTAAAAGGGTAAAACTGAAGGACATCAACTTATACGATATGAGTAGGACTAAGTTTCATCACAACTTAAAACAGTCTTTCTGAATACTACATCTGATCTAAAGATAAAGTCTGCAGATTCTCAAACACGTTTTCACAAGCCAGTTAGAACATATATTTTTGTAATTATTTTGTTCATTTAAGCTTTTGTATGTGGAAGGTATGGCACAGTTATACTCACTCTGTGTATAAATCTTCTATCATTGCAACAACAATGACTATAAGAGACACAGCAAAAATTTGACAACCAGAACCAATAAGTGATGAAAATATTAGAGGGTGACTAGATGGTCTAAAAACATCTCCGTGGACTTGCTTCCACCCATACTCATCACCTAGATCTCTGTCCTAGGAACAACAACAAAAAAAATCAGGTTTAGCCATGATAATTAATGACAAACACACAAGCTAGGCATAAATTAAAGTTTTGATTTACTAAAGCAATTTCAAGTGCAAGTATGTCTTCTCTCCTGAATGCATCAAATCTAGGGTAAGAGTTTACTTTTCAAATGCTTATGAAGACAACAAAAATTACCAACTGAATGTATAATGCAGTAAAACCTATTAGATTCAACTCCCTGTCCCTATAATCCTCTGAATTGCTAAGGTGCACACAAAGGCTTCTATTACACACTCAGAATTGACCTCTTTTAACCTAACTGTGGGTATGAACATTAGCATAGTGACTACGAATAGAATTCTGGGTTGTAACCCAGGAGCACGTTGTAAAGAGAAACAGTGACACCTTCAAGACACACATAAGGCAGTTTTCCGTCCAACTGACGAAAGCCATTCAGAGCTGCTAACACAATGAATGTACAAAGAGAAAACAATAAGCACTAAAAAAAATGAAACAAGCATGAATGCAGATCTTACCATATCATCCATTTCTTCCTCCTTGCTGTATCTTGCATAATCTTTTCGCAAAGTTCTCATTAATATCATAGATACTAGGCCAACCAGAAAGATCACCATCATAAAAGAGTTGAAAATTGAAAACCAGTGAATCTACAAAAAGAAAACACATCCCTAAGGTTTAGAACTGTAAATGCGTTTCGAATTTATTCCCATAAGGATAAATCACTGCCTAGCAGGACAGCTTGTCAGCACTAGCTAAGTAACATCAAACCCCTTTTGTAAGTAATGCTGTGTTTGAAGAAAGTCCCTCTAAAAGTGGCCTGTGAAGCAACGTACATAATGCTTTTCAACCGCCAAGCTTGCTCATGATGAATTTATCACAGCTTAGTGAAGCACCAGCAAAGTTCAAACAACTGGCTGTGCATGTTCCCTTGGTAAAGGAAAGGCAACACGACGTACTGCTGCCTGTCTAGAGAAGAGGTTTAAGCAGTTAAGAGACGCTCACAGCCAAAAAGCCAAAGGAACCATTGCTTCACACAGGACCAAAATGTGCTGCAGCTTTAATCTGCCTCTGGCAGACACATCTGGCTTTCACTGAGCTCCAAACAATCCAAAACCTCTCATTTCAGGAAGTAGCTCAGGATACTACCCCTAAGGAGATTCAACCACAGGTTTAAACCATCACAACTGACATCACCAACTGGTTTAAGCTAATGGTTTTTGCCTTGTGCTTACTTCAGTAAAAGGCGTACATATGACCAACTGTAGTTACTCAGTTTACAAGCTGTACAGCTGTGTCCCTGAAACTTCATTGCTTCTGATAATGTGAATGCAGTTCTTGAACTGCCTTGTATTTGCTGCAGGCATTAAGTTTGCCTGCACATTTACTGAAGCACTCCAAAAAAGGCCATCCTATCTGAACACTAGGACTACAGTTTGAAACCTACCGTCCTGGACCTGTTTCATTGTCCCAGAACACCCGGGACATCCAAAAATTCAATGTCATCAAAAAATTCCACAACATCTTCAGAACTAAAGCAACCAACCATTCTGAAGGGCTATTTTGTAAAGTTGTCTTAGGACAATACATACTCTGTGCTGAAAGAAAGATGGGTCAAGATACTTGTCAAATCGGTCTTCAAACTTCACATCTGATTTCTTCCATTTCACCTAAAGAGAGAAAACTTTACACTGTAAAAGCTCATTATAATATATTCATCTATAATCACATGCAGAAACAAGAACACATTTAAAAATCCTCCATTGCAGATGTTTTCTTCAATATGAATCTAGGTGGTGGCAAAAGCAATGGACGCATTCTTAAAGACTGGTTCTGCAGGTCAGACATAGAATGAACATCAGCCACCTTACTTCATGGATCTAATCTTGTCTATGCTTATGTTTAAGGATAAGGAAGAATCAGCCTTGCTCTGCCTCAGCACCTTCTGTCTCCATGAGGCTGACCAAAGATACAAATCTTGTTGTCAAATAGAACAAATACTTTTTGTGGTTATAGAAGGAGCTCATACTGAAGCTGTCAAAACGAAAATCCATCAAATGACCCCATTTTTCGGTTTTGACCAATGTATAGTTCAAAGATGATGTTTTTCCCCCCATAGTAGGTATTCATAAAATGACAATACCTTTGAGAAATCCTCCCAAATTTGTCCAAGATTTCAGAACAAAGGTTAGAGAAAGAAAATATGTTTAATTACGTTCAAGAATGACGTGCTTGAAAGCAGCGAATTTTTCCAAAGACTTTTTTTGCTGACAACACACTCCCTTTTCTCCGCATTTCCATGTGGTGCATTGTAGGAAAAGAGGCTTGTTGAGAACATTACCAGTGTTCATTAGCAATGACAAAGCCCTCTACTTCTGCTCCTCGAACGGCAGCTGAGGGCTGTTTTGCTGCCATGCACCGCAATTGGTATTCAGAGAAATCATCTGTACCTAAATTCTCTGAGTACGGTGCCCAAGCAAAAAGATGCAGTCTAGCACAAGTGAGGAAAATGCAAAGACATAAGAGTAGATTTAAACTAGACGCCACTAAGGAAGAGAAGGGCATAAACTGAGATACAAGTTATCTGGGAGGGAACTGATAAAACAGATCAAGCTGGACCCTAAAAGACCAACACTGGAATTTTAAAAAGATACAAGCTAAAAGCTGCACCTTAAAATCTGTAAGACCACAGGATTCTGCAGTCTAGATACTTCAATTGTCAGTAAAAAACCCTGAAAACCATCTGGAAAAGTTGGTGTTTATGGCCATGCTATCACAGGGTAACAGCTTATTACTCCTATCAGTTACTCCACAAGCTGCAGAGGGGACTGGTTTGGATTTAGAAGAGTTAATCGTACTAATGAACATTATGGTGCTCACGGTAGCACAACGTATTTTTCAGAATTTTTGCAAGATTGGGTTCATTTTATTTTTTAAATGCAATTTCAGAAATAAAACACAAATCTACACTAAAACTTTTTTCAAAAGCATGCCAAGATTAGGAAAGAACAGGATTTTTAGTGAAACAAAAGTAGCCCCCTTATGCATATCTTTTTAAAATACATTACAAAGAACTATCCTTTCCAACAGATGTTCTCTTATTCAAGAAGGCATATAAATGTAGATGCAATACCTCCATCACTCACTGCAGCCCCGAGAGGGATTAAAAACCCCCAGACTTCAGTATTACTCACCTTGAGGTATGATATTAACATTCTTCAGTTCGAGTTACAACCTTGTTCACGATTAGTAGCTCAAAACATTACTAGTTTTCAGCATTGTTTTAAGCAGATAGACTTCTCATTAGGGCATCTGCCACTGAGAAGCACTGCTTAGAACAAATCCACCACAGACAGTAAAGTCAACACCAAATGTGCACCAGGCCAGCAACTGCACAGTGGTGCCAACAAAAATGGACAGGTAAGGTCTGAGCTCTGTATACTAAAAAGTATTTTAAGGGAACATCTAATGTTATCTTCATTACTGGCAGCTATTTCGTGCTGTCCACCTCAAAATTCACAGAGCAAATGGACTTCACGATGCTGGTGGAATTTGAAATAGAAGGTTTCAAAATTTCTACTATCATTGTAGCAGTAGAAACAGGGAGATTAGTGTAATCACAATTCTAGAAAGCCTATAAAAAACAATTATCTACACTTCAAACTATACAACTTATCTAGCACAACACAAATGTAATAGTGGCAAGAACATCCTCTGAAATAAAATCTTATGCTGACACCTACTGCTAACACATTGTAGAAAAGCAACATATTAAGAACTAGTTTCTGTATACAAATGTGGTTAACAGGAGACATGAACCATTACAGATACACCAAATAAGGAGGCATATTGAAAAATCTGAATTATTATCTCAGATCAGCAAACACTGTTAATTCATTGCCTTTTATCGTAGCAATTCATATAATAGTAGAGGGCTTCAGAGAAAACCTTACTAATAAAGTTATGGACATAAGACAAATTCCTACTGGAATTGCAAAAACAAACTCAGCTTTGATACTGACTGCTTGCAAACTATGAAGGCTTACAGTGGGCTTTGGTCCTAGCTCAAAATCCATTTCAAATCTATGATGCAAATGCTCCAAACGTTAAGAAAATGCATACCTACTGAGGGGTCTGCGACACCTTTTGGGACATCATCTTTTCCCACCGAAACACTTTTCTGCAGATTATAGAAGCTTCCGTTTGTTTGAAGTGTTTCAAAAATAATCATTTTACATTTATTTTTAATAAACCTCTCAAGGTTTTTCAGTAATGAAAGAAGTGTCTGAAGGAGTGAAGACGCATCTTCCTCTAACACAGCCTGACATATCAATACATTGTTGTAGGTATACAAGTACCTATTTTTGAGCTATTTCACCCTGTAGAATTTATCATTACAGGAGCATCACCAAATTACTTACTGAATATGACATCTGGATTTTTGTGTTTGGTACCAATTTCACCTTTCCTTCACTGGTCAGATTGACATCTACAATTCTATTTCCATTATAACCGATTTCCAGTTTTTTGTAAGTCCAAAGGTAATAATCTTCTCCATTTTCATCTGCTTCTCCAACAATACCTGCATAGGAAACAAATGTAAGCATCTATTACAGGTATGGTTTTCAAATATTTTCTAATTATTTAAATATGCATTACAAAAGTTTTCCCATTTTTCCAATTTTTTCAAAGAAGCAATATAACTACAATAAAGAGAACACAGCAGACCTTATGCTCTTCCTTTCAACTCTAATACCTGAATTACACCTTCGGTCCACAGGTACAAAATGCCAAGAAGCATTTTGTAATAGCATGAAAAGAAGAAAGCATGCAGCTATTAACATTCAGAAGGAACAGAAGACATAACAAGAGTTCCACTAGTTTTACTTGGAATTTTAACCAGATAATTAGCTGAATACACACTTAACCTCCTTAAATGGAACTGAGCCAGAACCTCTCTATTTTCCCCATCTCCCATCTATCCCTTCTCTCATTGTTCTCCCTCTTAAAAATTTTACTCTCATTCTGTATTCCACCAACTCCCCAACACATACTTTTTGTTGTCATCAAGTTTCTAATACTTGCAAGAATGATGGGGTTTTGCCTATTCACTCTGTTACTTTCACTGAAAAATTCAGAATATTATCATCTACTTTAAAATTTTTATCACCTTCAACACAGAAAGGTGCTCAGATGCTCCTTCTGTAATCAGAACTCTACCGAACTCAATCTTAGCCATGATTACGATTCACTTTTCAATAAATTACTGTAAAATATCTAATCTACTACAGAAAATTTCCAGAGAACGTACTGTGCTGGGGCAGGGGGGGAGTCAAGTCTAACAGTCACCAAGTTCACAGGCTCCAAGTGACATCTTTAGTGTCAAGACCATCATACCAAAGACCACATACAGGATGGAAAGCCACAATAAAAGCACCACTCAAGATATACGAAGGTGGGGCGGAGTGGCAGAACAAGGAGGTGAGAGATATTGAACAGGTTATCAGGAAGCAGCAGGTACATGAAGGAACAGCAGTTGTGCATTACCTGTGCTTTTTAATTTTCAAGGTGGTATTTTTCTGTCATGTTTTTTACTCATGCTCATCTGACAGGATTGCCTTGTATATGCCATCAACAAAAAATAGGTGACAGTTGATGCCTATGCCACAGAGCCTAGCACCTGGCATACCATCTGTTCCCTCAGTAGGATCCAAACCCATGACAATACAGACCCCTCAACTATTTAAAGGACATTCTCATCAATCACCACCTGAAGGAGTGAACTAACAGTTATATCTGCAGACCTGGTTGCTTTTTTCAGGTCAGGAAATAAAGTATAAACCTTCCAAAGCCCTCAACCAGCAGTCTGAAGTCATTATCATTGGTTACCAGCAGTTAACAAAAGTTATTTATGCCTAGTCCTTACTGAAAATGGATTACTCCTTACTGGATATTTTGAGGACTTTCTAAGGAGACTTTCAGATACTAATGATTGTGAATATTACTTTGACGTAAGTAAGCCTTACCAAGGTGTTCTTACCATGAAGAACATAAAACATAAACTTAACTGAAGTTTGCCAGGAGACAGGAGGAGTGCTACCACTCCATCTGGATGAGCACAGAGAAGTGACTACTCTGCTTCAGGAACAGAATTAACCAGAAATTGCCTAGAAATCTCAGGAAACATGAACACCATCTGAGTCCTTTTCAGCTCTTCAGAAAATACTTGCTTTCTTTTGGTAGCACACACAAAAAAAAAAACACTCTAGCCATCTGCATTTAAGGAAAAAATTTTGGTTTAAACTGGTTAAAAGACACAAGTCAACAATAAAAAGCGTAGTGGATTGGGTGAAACACTACGTACAATACATGCTGGCTAGTAAGGTTCTCAGGAAAGGTTCTCCAAATGAAGTGGATCAACATGACAGCCTTCATAAAAAAGCCATTTCAGCACAAGATACTTTCAATGCAAGCTGAGGGTAATCAGTTCTGGACACTAACAGGATAAAAACCTCACTTCTCTGTACTCAGAGTATTTCAGCAATGCCATCATAATGATTAAAGTTCTTACTCTCATGTGTTTTAAGCAGTTCTAGTGTTTTTCATTACAGTTACTGAAATGAACAGCTATGTGATGATACTCAAAAGACATTAGTTTTCCTTTGTTTCTCTACCACCACATTACATGGCACTAGCCAAGTCTATACCACACAGTCAAAAGACACCAAGCTGGAGGAGCCATGTGTATGGTATCATTCACGCCATACTTGTTCAGAAATATTTATAATAAAAACTGCTCAATAAGCAGCAAATCTCAGACCTTTAAGTTTTGGGCAGCACTCAGACCCTGAAATGTTCCTGTGGAACAGAGATCCAGCAAAACCAGGATCAGTACAGGTAAGCTATATTCAAAGTTTTCTAAACTGCACTTGGAACATGAAGGTCAGAAAGACTTCTTTAGACTTGCAGACAAACACTTCTGATCAGTTCAGGTGCATCCAGTCCCCATCAAGAACTAATTTTTTTTTAAATGTAAAAAACAGGCTAATATTGACTGACCAATCTGCAGTCCTGCTAGTTTTACCTAACCCTCAAGAGACATAGAGCAAAACAGTCAGCACTGCTTGCTTTCATGGCTGAAGTCAGATTACACCCTTGCATAATATTACCAAGTGCTTACTTTATTAAGTATGACAACTTGAGGCCCTGGTTCCACACAACTATCCAAACCAGCTTCTTAATATCATACGAAGATGATACCTTAGGAATGATTTCTTGTGCATATAAAGCAGACTATGGAAGAACATTAAAAACACTGGAATCACAATGAAACAGATTTTTCAGCTGAGATAATAAAATCTAGTCAGTGTATAAAAGATTTAGTAAGTATATTTGTTCTTTGGTATTTAAAGCAAGAAAACACGCCCCCAAATAAGATCAGAAAAAAATCAGTGCTAAAAAAAGTCTCCAAGACTCACTAGCCTCCATCATTCTTGGCCAGTCTAAAGCCTACATAGCTGCCCCTAGTCTAGGAAAATCATTCACTTTCGCTGAAAGGCCAAAAGCCTTAAAAAATATTGTAGCAATGACTGTCACTCAAGCAAGCTTTTAAAAAGCCTACAAGCAATTGCACAAGAAGCATTTTAAAGACCACACAGATTAATTAGGGTCTGCTCCAAGACCTGCCACAGAGCTGTTACACGCACTAAGCAAATCATCTGAAAAGAATTAAATACCATTTATTAGTACTTCTCCTGACAGGCATTATAATGTAATCTTTTAAAAAACAGATATTTTTTAAAAATAGAGAACCTTCTTGACTAACAGAAAAATCATAAATAAATAAATGAAGCACTAGCATTTCTGGCTGTGGCTCATGTTCATCACATAGCTACTTTATAAAACCAAGTAAAATTGAGCTAAAGAACCCCCACACTGACAGAATGAATAAATGACGGATAACATTATTCAGCATTCTAACTATCAAAGGACTTTTGTCACATGGCTTGAACTGTATTTTTGTAGGCGTTGTGAGAATTTGTTTATTTTGGGCGGTTTTACCACTTCAACGAAACGTAGGCAGAAAAGACCTTAACAAAGTGTTTTGTGGTGCTTTTTCATTTCCCTCCAGTTTATATCTACAACAGGGAGATTAGGGCTTGGGAGGTTTGCTTGATTGCTACCAATGCAAAGTGCTTCTACAGAGCACTCTTCACTAGGTACATGATCACAGATTACAAGGAGGTAACAAAAACCAGAGAGCTTAGGAGACAACAGCAACAAGGACACATAACTTTTTAAATAAGACATAAGCACTTCTAAACCCAGATTAATAATACTCAGCAAGAGCAATATTAAGAACTGTGTAAGAACAAGTAGATTAAATTTCTTCACATAACCACAGACTGTACATGTAAAACTGTTAAAAGCCACTAAATTACAGTATATCAAACAGCTATTGCCTTAGTAATAAACAAAAGAACTTGTAAAAAAAAAGTTTAAACATTTAAGGAGTTTTATGAAAGTTGTTTTTCATGAACATATTAACATGGACCTTATATCTGACCTAACTACCACTCACTTGAACATTTAAAACAATTTAACCCTAAGAAATTGATATTGTTAAATCAGAGTTTGAGAAACAAACCAGCTTTTCACTGTTTTTCGTAATTCACTAGTCCAAGCCATCCTACTGTTCCTTCGATGCAATAATCTTTCAACTTGTTAGTATTATTTAGTTATACAAGTTCTACATACTTAGGAGATTCTTGTAATAAGGCTTAGTCAATAAATGACTCCATAAAAACCACTAGCACGAGACTCCTGTAGCTGTAATCAAATTGTTTATGCAGAATATCACTCACCCCATATTGGCAAGTCATCAATATACATCTGGTACCAATAGTGATTTTTGATAGCATACACAAAGGCATCTCTTCTTCCTTTGTCCAAGTCAATTTCACAGTAAGTAGTCTGCATTACATCCTCTGCAAAACATTAAAGCGCACTGAGTGAGTAATTAATAAGCTAGCTCAAAGCGAAGGCAAACCAAGCAAATGGAGAAATGGACACTGCTGGAGTCCTTAACCCCTCCCGGCTGTCCTCACTTAGGTAACAACAAAGGACACTGAAAAAGGAACCATTAAAGCAACAACCTAATTGTTTTCCTTCCACATGCAGAAGCTTCCCACAAACTGGATCGGGAAAGGTTTCAAAGTATCCTTTCGCTACTTCACTCACACTAAATTAAGATCCACTAACTGACAGCAGCTTTGCCTGGGCCGACCATGAGACTTCTTTTACTTTAAGAAAAGGTATGAAATTATTAACATGTACCTAGAATTGTGCACAATATTATCTCTCCATTTCAGTATAATCACGCTCACTGGCTAGAAATACCGTTCAGATAAACTAAAACTTTTTAAAGTTCTCAGCAATTTTCAAGAAACTACCATAAAGGAAGAAACAAAGCAATCAGGGTAAAGGTAGGAAAAAAGGACAGAAGACAACAATAGGAATAATGCAAAGAAAGCACAAGAGGCTGCATTTGGAAATAAAATAAGTTCACCTCTTCCAGTCAGAAAGCTATTCTTTCCCATCTACAATTCATAAGTAATGCAGTTCGCAGTCATTCTTTCACCTCTCAATTTCCTCCCCTAATGTTTCCTCCTCAAGCAAAAAAAAAAAAAAAAAAAAAAAAAAAAAAGACAAAAGGGCTCACATTTAAAAGAATTCAGGCAGTTACAGATCTAGAGACAAAAAACCCCATGTGCTTCATGTAAATAATTCCAACTCCCATCCTCTCCTCTTTTTTCCATCACTGGAATTGAGGATCGTTTCTAGTGGATAAAAATAATTTGTGCCCCAAGTACACTCTAATGTGTATCCTACTTTCTCCTACACATTATCTGCAATATAAAGATTAAAAAGCAAATCAAATCACCCGCACAGGAATAGCACTGGCAAGTACAGTATTTCCAACACAAAACATTATTTCTCTGACGACAACAACGTGCCGACATTAAAACATGCACAGTACACCTGGTCATGCAAAACTGAAGCAATGCCTGATGAAGCAAGAACCCAGCCAACAGCAGTCTTGCATAGCTGCACTGACTTCCTAAACCCCGGGGAAAAAAAAAGTGTTCAGGGCTATTCTGGAATGGATGCATCTCTTCATCCTATTTCTCAGGAAAACTCCAGTATTTTCTATTTTTGTTTCTTTGAAGACCTAACAAACACAGGTTAAGCTTCATATTTTTTTCCCCAGTGAAAAAATATTTCAGACTGACTTACTAGGCAATAAAACTTACTTTGCCCCAGGACATGGGGCAAATAAAGAAGAATAACAAAACCACTGAAGCCAACAAGAGTCCCAAGAAGACTTTTAGACTATGGATTACATCTTCAAGAGGCATACAGTACATTCAGGAGAGGGAAGCCATTGAAGCTGGCTTACAAGACTTACAAATCCAGGCCTCAGTTTGCACTTACGCCTCTACTGAGCTGTACCCTATACTTTTTGGACTACGCTCCCCAAAAAAAAAAAAAGTGTCTGCTTGGCACTTTTTCACTTTAACAGGTTTGGGTGGGTTATTTTAAGTCATCTTGACATTAATTTAAAAAAAAACAAAACAAAACAGCAACAAATCCAGAAGGTACAAATTCTAAGTAGGGATTAATTCTTTCCAAAATACTTGGTACTTTACCCTCTAGCAGTTTCATACTACACTCGAATAAAGGATAACATCTTTCTAAAATAAAAGTAACTCACAAAAGAGTGTTTCACACATGCATCAAATGAAAATATACTGTGAATATACTGTGAATTAAAATCAAGGGTAAAAGAGAAACTGGTAGACTCCGTTAAATGAAGCATTACCTAGTGCAGGAGCACAGAAGCCTGATATGAGGAAGCGCTACAGGGGCCAGGCTGGTTTTAGGTGGCTCTCTCCTGGCTGTCTCACCCACACATACAGCTGTACCAGCACAACCGAAGGACTGCACAGGGATAGGAGCAAGTGCTACCAGTGAAACAAAAAATCACATGAACTACAAGTGCTGTTCTCAGAGATCTTTCCCATTTTACAGCCTGAATATAGAAGCCTTTGTTTGCAGTTACTGACCAAGACAAAGCTGGTACTAGATTGTGACCTAATACTAAGTTACTCCATGGACTTTCAGGCCTCTAGACTTTTACGGGCTTTTTTTTTTTTTTTTTTTTTTTTTTTTTTTTTTTGACTAACTTCAATGAGCTGTTCTGCATCTGTTCTGCACGGACCTGACCATGCTGTAGACAGCAGCATGCCACCAAAAAACTGTCTTCAACCATTTTAATGGATTTTACTGTCAGTGTTTCTATTACTAAAAAATATCACAGCGATATTACGATTAACTGAGGCTCAACTACATTACCAGTTATTCCCAGGCACATCACAAAACCCCCGCAGAATCACTAGAAACAACCTCATTCAGTGCTTGCCTAACTCAGGCGTGACTTTACACACAGTATGCGACGTCGCCTTCTGCGATACCACAGAGTACGGTTCCTCTCACCTCCCCCTAAAACAAGGCAACGAAGGCAATAGGAATGAAGACAAGTCCTCCTTTCTCCAGCCACTGAGAATGCTGAAGCTGTCGTTTAGTTAAAGGACAGGATTAGAAGGTTAAGCTTAAATCCAGTGTGTTGAATGATTAAATGAAAGTAGCTTAAAAGAGGACTCAGCGGCTGGGGAGGCTGACATCTACTTCATCACAGCTTTACCAGCTCTGAAGTCTGCCTGTGTTAGTTCTTACCCAAGTTATGGCTGTGTGTGTACCTAAGAGGAGTGTGAAGATAGAGGCATGTTTTGCGTCCTGTCTGTATCAGGGGTGTCAAAGAGCTAACATCTGCTATATAATACAGCTTCAGTAAAGTCAGTAGCACATTAAACAAATTTTGAAAGAGCATGAAAGCAAGAGTCATTACAAAAGCAGATGTGCTTGTGCCAGATTTTAAATTTCCTATGAACAGTGAGATCAATGGGGTTTTATTCAAACATATAGAACCATAGAATCCTTCAGGTTGGAAAAGATCTTTAAAATCATCAAGTCCTACTACAACATTGACCATCATCCTGACTGTCATATTTTCTAGGGTTGCTGCAGAAGGAGGTCTTGGGCAAGGATTTCTCACGTAGGAGTATCATCATTTAACAACATTTCTAAACAAGTGCAAAATTAAAGTATGTTAAAAAATCCTTTCCTCCTTCAAATTCATCTTCTCTAATTGTTATTATGTGGCAATGTTGAAAACTAATTTTCTAACTGAAGTCATTATGATCCCAATCTTCAATACTTTTAATAATTCTCTAGGTCTCAGGTGTAACATAGACGATGTCAATTCAAATGCTTGAATAAAGAACTTGACATATTACATGAAAAGCATTATTACTCCAGATTTAGCTTCATAAGAGAATTAAATCAACTGAAAACCTGAAGTTATATTACAATAAGTTCATGTTAATAATTCATTACTTTCTTCACAAAGATATCCGTACAAATTTGAGACCTGTGACATCAGAAAAACATTGTTCCTATCTGCAACAGAAGGGAAATCCAGCTATCCTGTATAGTGCCAGGTATCTCTTCACATGACACCTTTTTAAACACAAAAAGAAACATTACTTCACAGATTCCTGAATACGCAGTAGATTTGCCCCACCAGTCATCACGATGAACTTTTAAACGCAAACCTCCGTTCTCAGAAGAATTTCTGCAGAGCCATAATTTTCTTGTTCTATTTCAAAAATACAGGCAAGGTCCACTGATTCAACTGACAGCTTTACTTGCGCAGCCTGCAGTACTTCAGTCACTGACTGCAGCCTTAGTGATTCCGCGAGTATGAACACCACGCAGTTTCACACTTACCTGCTACTGCTGTCCATTAAACTACAGTGAGAAGGGAACTTATTGCAGAAGCTGATTTATTAGAACTTTTCTAATTCTCCTCTACTCACTCCAGAGCGTAAAAATCTATAAGTATAGAATCCAAATCTAATTTAATTTTGTGAACTCCTATGACACTCATTTAAAGAAGAGAAATACCTGTTATTGCTAGTCTTGTCATAATCCCACCACTCATGAGGAAAATATGATTATCTGTTGACTCAGAACTTAGGTGTGATTCACATATTCATGAAGAAAATCTATACAAGTCTTTCAGGCAGTCATGTCAATATTTTGAAAAGCAGGTTTATGGTTAGGTATTTAAACACATTAATTCAAGCATCTAAATGATTACTGAAAGGTACTTGAGCAGCTCTTAATTATTTCAGCTGTAGATGTTAGATACTCAACACTGCTTGAAGCCATATCTTTTTCTTAGTTGAATTTATTGGTGCCAAAACATAAGCTTCTACTTAGGTTTTTAAGCTTTTATGTTTTCTTAAGCTTCTACTTAAGGGGAAAAATCACCCATGATGCTGTTTCAATTTCATTCCAGCAACTTCTAGACCACTGGTGCAATGGTGAGAGCATGGACTAATCACAATGACAACAAATTTATCCATTACAAAACAATTTCAGTTTACTGATATAATTCAGTTACAATTACTTTAAAAAAAGAAGTGAGCAACAATTTAGCCAAGAACATGATCTATCATTAAAGAGTCACCAAAAAACTGAGCTACCATCATATTTCAACAACCAAAGTGGAAAATAATTCTTTATACAAATGCCAGATTTTAAGGGCTGGTCTATAAAATACCAATTTTCCTAAATGCTTTGGATATAAATTGTACTGTTTTATGACAGCTTTTAGGCCTGGAAAAAATGAATCTTGGACAGCTTCAAATAGCAACTCTTTACTCTGTTTTTTTCACTTTAAAAACCTGTATATCAAGTGGATTTGGATTTCAAGAAATTTTACGTAATTTTATGTTAATTAAGTACTTACTAAGTATTAATAACTACTGCTGCAATTAATTTATACTTGCTACTCCAAAATTTGGAAAAAGGGGTGTTTTAATACTTTTAATAGCAGATTAAAAATATTAAAATAGAGTTGATTCCCATTCACATTTCACTTCATGGATCCACAGCTAGAAATACTACAGCATGTCCTGATACAGAAGCTGCTGGATGCCAGCTACCAGCAAAGAGATTATTGTCTTTATCATTTATCCAGAGGACACAGATTGCAAGGGAAAAAAAAAAATCTACAAGTGCACATGGACAGCTTCCCAGATCATGTACACATTCTTGGTCATCAACCAGCTACCATGTGCCATCTGCGTTACAGAAAACATCTGACCTGCACCTACTTTGGTTAGGAGTAAAATTCACTGCAGGTCCAATACAGATGATCAATCTACACAGACCACCAAGGTGTTAACAATAATAAATTTTTTTAAAAGAAACAAAGGACATGGATGAAGAGGAACGTCCCACCTGCTGAGAAATGTACCAGCACATCAATTGCTTACACTTACAAGCCATAAACATCTGATTCTTTCTGAAATGTCTGCTCTTCTGTACCCACTCAAAGCCTGTTTCAAACGACATCGTGCTCAGTCCGTATGGAAGAATATACGCCAATGTACCAACTACATGCCTGGTATGCACTGGTAAAGCAATCAGAAGTGCCAAAGGGCTCCTGAAAAAACTGGTATGAATGGAAGATCAGACCTTAAACCCTGAAGAAATTGTACTCAATTCATCACAGTAAATGATACTTACAATAGAGAAAGTTCTCTGTTGAAAGCTCTCAGTTGTGAACTAGAATCTGAAACTCCTAACCTGAAAGCAAAACAAGGCTTAAGGAAAACAAATTTACCTGTTGTAAAGAACTATAGGGAAGACCACAGATAAACTAATATGGCAGGGAAATAATCAAAACAAAAAAAATCATTCTGAATTAATTCTGAATTTGTGTAGTGCAGGACAATTTTGGCTCTCTGTAATTCTGAATTCCAAAAGACTCCTCTTAATCAAGTAGGAATGGTATCAATTTGTATGTACTGAGGAGCTGGAGGTTCAGTATTATCCAAGCTGTACTTACTTTCGTTTGTGAAAACGATGTTAAGTACATTTTTTTCTATGTGTTGGATTAAAGAATTACCGAAGCAGAAAGTCATTATTTTCTCTGTTTCTGAGTATTTTACAGATGTATTTGAGAGTGTGATCACAAAAGAATGGATTTGTCCAGTCCTCTGGTTCTAAGCGTTTCCCTCAGAAGTGCAGAAAATACCTTGGAAAGCTCAACTACATCTGACTACAGACTATACCATGGTCAAAAGAGGAGACAAAAGATAAACTGAAAGTTTCGTTTTCTCATCTCTTACTTCAGGAAAAAGAATACGAACACACTTTACAAATCTAAACCAGCCTGACTACTGCATGCTCTTCTGGCACAATAGAGGCTCTAGCTTTATTAGACCCCTAAAGAAGGGAACGTTTCAAGCATTTCAGCCAGTTCCTGATGTTGAGCCAGTCCATTTCCTTCCCTTGATAGCATCTCAACACTTCCACTACAAAACCAGATTAGTAAATTAGTATCCCCAGGTCAATACGGAAAAGGGCAGGTCCAGGACAGAAGTGCTCAAAAGCGAGCTACAGGACAGCACAATCTCCTCAGCACTCTCAGTCACCAAACAAAAGACTTGATCTAGCAAAAAATTTATACAATAGCGAAATTAATTAACTACAGTTGCTCTTCAAAAAATAAACCTAGAATAGGCCACCTTGTAACAGTAAATGTTAAATCACAAGCCTTCCAGTCTTTTCAATTTGATGCTGCACCTAGAGAGTACAATTGTCACTGGAATAACTAGATCTCTTTGTAAAGATGCAGCACTTAAAGGAAGTAAAAATTACACATACAAATAGCTGTAAAAATACATATTTATCATATTCTGACAACAGAAGTTTTACTTAATCTTCACAGCCATGCTGATTTGCTGCCAATTGCCTTCTCTGTTCTTCCCATTTCACTTTTCTGAGCAAATTCTGTGAGGTTTGACAGAAAAACTATTTCTTCCATA
>NW_010432429.1:0-10256 GCF_000710305.1 Buceros rhinoceros silvestris | reverse complement strand
ATATTGAATACAATTGTCAGCCGGCTACATGTCTGGTAAACGAGTAACAGGACTGTTTTCCGGTGTTCATGCAGGTACAGTTCCTTCCTTAAAAATAAAGATTCAACTCCAAATTCCTTTAATGCAGAGATGCTATCCCCTATGCAACGTAAAAATTTATGAAAAATTAATAGTTTTAACAAACTTAATCTTTCATTCCACTTATCCTACTTAGAACATCATCAAGTCTCTTATTTTGCAAATGTCCAGTTTTGCATAAAGCTTTTGTAACTTACAGAAACTAAGTCCCATCTGACTGCAAATGCTCAGACAAGAGCTTAAGTTCTCCATCCCGTTAAGCACTGTGGTACAATGAAGTGTAGCCTTCTAGGGAAAAAAAAAGCATATACACTGAAACCCAAACTGGATTAAATATATAAATGTTAAAATCCAACACCAACAGAAAGAATCCATTACTACTTGAAGCTCTGCAGCTACCAGTTACAGATATCTGAAAGGACTCGGGGTACCAAAGAATATACACAGAGATACTACACAATAGAATACTCGGCCCCTAACACCAAGAAATGTATTTGTAAAAGAAGTTAAATGTCATCTCTGGAAAGACGGAGAGAGCAGGAAACAACAGAAGAAAAACAGACCAGGTCTATCCTGACTGGCACAGGATGACTTAGAGCCGATAATACAAAGGTATTTGTCAAAGGTACTTTAAACTAGATAGTAACCAGAAGGATAGAAGAATTCAGTTTGTGCTGAGGTACAACTTTGAGATGTTGAGCCCTTGCTACTCCTTTCCAACTGCAGAAAGTCTGCAAGTATCCAACATCACAGGAAAAAATTACATCTTCAGAACTGGTAATTCTAGAATATTAATTCCAGTAAATATACTTTTAATCATTCATATGCAGAATGCCTAGTTTTACGTTATAAAATTAATTAGTTACTTCAGAAGTATGTCTCTGCTGCAAGCACATAAATGAAAACTTTACTGTAAACTGAAAAGCCAGTGGTAGTAGACAGCCTTGCAGAGCCTTTCAATAAGAATATGAGATAGACTCCATTTCTAGCAGCAGCGAACTTTCAGTCCTTCTAGTTCAAAAATCAAGTTTTAAGGGTTTGGGGAGTTTTTTTAAGTGACTAAATGCACTTTCAATTGCTTACCTTTAAATTTGATGTCAAGACCACTAAATTCCAATTCAACTCCTTGAAGTGCTTCTCCTAAGGTTTCATGGTAATGGCTGATGCTCTTTTTTGATCCCACACAAAAAGGAAGCGAGAAATATTTGTATGTTTCTTGGCGATTGTGGTAGGGTCCTACTGTATTCATCCATAAAACCACTTCCTCTTTATCTTGGTACTGAAAGAGAAAGTTATTGCGTTAGATGAGAAGCCCAGAGGAATAAAAGTATTCAAGAAACTCATTGATATTAACTAGCAAGGCAGGATTGTTCAATCACAGGCAACAGTTCCATTTAAAGACAGTTGAGTATTTTTGTCTTTTGGGTGGCAGGGATTCTAGGACAAGATTTTCACTCTGCTTTCCTACAAAAAAAAAGTTTAGTCGACCATACTGTTTCCTAGAGCCTATCACTGAAGAATCAGAAAAGGGAGATTCATATAAATTTAATAAAGAAGCAGAAGATGCAGAGAGCAGAAGCAGTGAAAAGCAGAAGTCTCAAAAATAAATAAGCTTTCACAAATTTTGTGGAAACACACATCAGTTAAAAGCAAAACTCTGCTTATCTCCACTGAGAGAAAAGAGGTATCAGGCTAGCATCTTGTTAAATGAGATCTTAGCAAATAAATCAGGCAATGTACCCATGGTGACAGGTATACTGTATTCTCCTAAAATGCAACTCCTTCTCATTTTTGTAATGGTATAAACTACATGCAAAATTCCCAGAAGAGCACAACACCTGACAGGAAGCACTAAAATTAAGCGGTGTACAGTTAATTAAACTGTCTACAGCAGCCAAGAGACAAAAAAAGTCAGACAAAAGGACTGTATTTTGATGTATTTCCAACATTCTCACAGTGTAAAAACAGAACAGCAAGTAGTCTGGGGGCTGCCATGAAATTATTTCTGGGAACACTCCACAGCTACTGTTGGCCAGGAAAATTATTCCTTGGCTAGAAGACAAGTAATTTTTCAATCTCTTATACTTTCAACAACAAAAAAGTCTTTAAAGCCATGCATCTATCAGTATTCAAATACTGCATGAATTCAGGAGAATTCAGTGGTTCAAAATCATTATTTGCACTGTATCTGAATGTACCTGGACAAGGTATCAGGTTCCAACTTCTTCTCCTACTATAATTTCAACAGATTAGGAGGGACTTATAACTGTACACACTTGCAAGCACCATCACCACACAGATCTTGATTTTTTTTTAAAGTACAGAAGAAGTACAATTTTAAGACAAATACGCAAACACAGAACACATTGCAAAGGAAAAGAAAGTAAAATGTTAATTAGCCATAACTATTTCATAGTGCACACCTGACACAGATCTTGATTTTTTTTTAAAGTACAGATAAAGTACAATTTTAAGACAAATACGCAAACACAGAACACATTGCAAAGGAAAAGAAAGTAAAATGTTAATTAGCCATAACTATTTCATAGTGCACACCTGAAATACTGAATACAGTGCTGCATCTCACTTTTTAACTAATGAAAAAAAGGTTCTTCAACTCCATTTATTCTGAATAACCACAGTCATATTGCAGGTTCACTCAGACATAAGTACCTACACACGGAATGCAAAAAACCTCCTCAGATGAGGTGTTTAAAAGTTAAACTCAAGGATTTAAACAAACATGCTTTGGGAAACAATTTAATCCCTTTATACCAACACATCCTCTCAATTACAAGCCTCAACATTTTTGTTTACAAAGATGCACAAGGGTCATTCCAGCCTCTTATGTGAGCTATCTCCAACAATAAACTTTACATTCATCAATAATTTCACTCCGAGCTGCAGCAGAGACCAAATACTTAACAGTTTCACAAACCTGTCCTTTGCAGAGCACACACTTAGGAACTTTTCTGATAGGTAAAAGAATGTCTATGAAAGAGCAAAGAGAGAGTAAACAATACAGCAAGAGAAAGTAGACATTCCTCCTCTCTGCCAGCAACCAGACAGTTTGTATCAGTGCAGCTTGTCCAGCATCAAAGAAAGTTGAAAGGTAGGAAGAAAAATCACAGTTCCAGCCCCCTCAGCAGCAGAAGCAGACAGAGGAGTCTGCACTTCGACACCGTCTCTAGCTCTGGCCAGCGCAGCAAGGGACAAGGTGGTCGTACCTTTTTCTAGTCTGTTATGCCTAGCACATCTTCTGCCTCTTCCTCTAGCAGCTGCAGAACGTATTTTCAGCCCTCTCAAAATGGTCTTAGCTTGTCAAGAGCCCACTTTAGCATTACTCCCTGTAATGCAACAGCTTATATTTGAACTTAGCTGTCTCTGTTCAACCTTCAGTAATAGATTATGACAACATCCTTAAAGTCTGTGAATTCATCTTTGACATTGCCTGAATAAAGAAAGCATTGACCACTGCTTTACTTAGCTTCTTGCTTCTGACCTGCTCCATACTGAGTTGGGACCTCTGCATTTTTGGTGCTACAGAAGACCACTTTCGAGTCACAGAAACCAATTTCTTCAGAACATATTATTCAAAATCTTGTCAAATTTTCTTATCTAAAAATGTAACTGTAATCACAACATCTAAAAAAACAAATTTGGTTTTTGTCTGCATGATGCTCAGACCTCCTTCAGAGCCTACAAGTTTTTCCCCATAATGACTCCAAGATGCCATCAGTCTGCTCTCAAACATGAAGAAGTAATAAACGTAGACTGAATTCTCTTTCTTTCTCACAACCATCCCAGAGCAGCACAAGAGAAATCTGTTCAGGACTGCCATGTAAGTGAACACGGCATCTGAGGCTATAGCTCACTCACCACCAGCCAGTCCCTGGTCACAGCAAGTTGCAACCCATCAGGCACAGCCAGTGCCCTCCCCAAATTAAAAGGGCTGTAGTAAGAAGCCCAACTTAAGCAATTTCTTCCTGAATGTGGAGCGTGAAGTCTAGTAGAAACTCAAACAGATTTTCTTCTCCCTACATTTGTTAGGTTTTGCTCCTTCTCAATTATAAACATGAGTTTAAATGCATTTCCTTGCTATGACGTATTCTCATTATAATCTTACCCTCATCATCGTCATGGCTTGGCTTCACGAACAAATCTTACCCTAGTGGTAGGGCAATTTGGTGGGAAGAAATCAGTGCTATAAAAGAGCTCAAGAGTATCGGGCTTTGGGTGTTTCAGGGTGGTGTTTTGTCTTGTTTTCTTGTTTCACTACTGCCTTCACAATGTCAAAGCATCTACAACAAGTGTCACCACACTTACTGGAAAATAATTCTTATTGAGGCAAGACAAAGAACTAGATTATCTTGTAGGACTGTTCAGTCACCTCTGTATTAGAATTTCTAGGTTCAGAGAAAGCTAACATAAAACATACCTTCCAGAAAAACGTAGGTAACACAACAACACTATGAGAGAGGTTAACACAAAACAGTAAAGAAAACCCTGGTTCCAAGGGAGCCACAACACTCAGGTATGCTGTACCAGTACGGGTCAGATTTTGGTCAGCACATTCGCTGTCAGTCTTGTGGTAATTTCAACTACTGTCATGCTCTTATATATCTTCTTTCAGTGTATGTATTGTCTCCTGCAAACTGTAGAGAACTTGGAGCCATAGGAAACAGGAAGAAAATTTCAACCCCGCAGCATCACCTTTCATTTTTGGCAGGAAGAATATATTGAAGAAACTATTCTCATTTCATCAGGAACTATCAGCCTTAGACACACCGGACAAAAGCACAAAACAGAAGAACCCTGAATTTTTATTTTTACTCTTCTGGTATTGGCTGATGAGCAACTGTTCAATTGTACTCTCCAAGCTCTGAACACAACAGAGCGAATCAAAGTCCTGTTGCCTTCTGTTAACCTTAGCAGGCAAGACAGCAATACCTCATAGCCAAAACCAACACAGAATAAGACAGTATGTGAAGAGTCCAATGATCTCTTTCAACAAGTTATATGTCAATATAAAACTTGTCTAACAAATCATAAATGTGACCGTTTCCTTACTTTCTGCTACATAATCAGCAAGCAAAATACTTGTGATTCACTGAGATTCTGCCAGATCACAGAAAACATGAAAAAGTATCAAGAACTCCCTATCAATACAGGTATGGAACAAACAAAAGAGGATGTAATTTACAATGTGAAAGAATATCTACACCACACATCCAAAAAGTTAAATTCACCAAGAATAACCATCATCGTAAGATATTTAAGCAAAAATTTCTTGCTCTCATTCTACCTATTATAGCTGTATTTCAACTACTGAGGCTTGCAACAGGGGCAAGTAGTGATGAAATAACACATCAAACAGTAAAATGATTTAAAGTAAAATTAACAATCTGTGAAGTAGAATCCATATAATTCAAGTGACATAAATCTAATGTCTAGAGTTACACTTACACAATGCAATTTTATCCTCATCCCTTACAAAAACAAGTGCCAAACATCTTCCTAATATGAAGGATTTATTTTGCTGTACTAAAGCACTGCTATTTCAGAAATTCTTTTTTCATTCTCTTTCTTGTTTGCATAGAATTAGATGGTGGAAAGGCAGCTTTTCACATGGCAGAAGACAGACACCAGTGTCCTGTTAAGAACATAGTAATTGAAAAGGCAAGAAAGGTCAAAAAACAAGATGCTCTACCCTGGTATATTGCAGCCAGCTCTTCTGGATTTGGTTCATATGAAGGGACAATACATTGCATATAGCTCAGATCCAAACTACATTCACAGACATAAGCATTTAACGTCTTGGTAATGGTGCCAGAATTCAGAGTTCACTCCTTCCAAATACAAGAGAAACTACAAAACAATGTTAAATACCTTTTACTCACTCCAGTTTATGAAAACTGTAGTACCTGTTCTGCAAGCATAGTAAGTTTGGCTTTGCATCTTTTTCTGCACTAAGTTTAGTATCAGCTCAATAATTCCAGTAACTATATGGAGTATATAATGATCTACTTCAACTGTGCGAAAATGACAGGGGCAGCCTCAACAAGTCTCCGCATCAACATCTCAAGTCATCTACCGTGTGCTGGTACAACCTGATGAACGAGAGGTAAACCTTCAGAAACTTTTTCCCCTAATTGCCACACAGGTGGTAGAGGACCAATCTGCACCTCAAGAGCAATCACGTTTACAACCCTCATCACAGCTGGGGACATCTGTTCCAAAGCAGCAGAATATGGCCACACTGCTTGTTCAGAACACTGGGCTACCAAGTTCTCGTGCGCGTGCAAGCTAAAACTAGTTAAATCCACCTATACCAGCAACAAGGCAATGCTACCATTCTAGTAGCCTGCAGAATACTAAACTGCCATGGAACTTGGGAAGTTTGACCTGGCCAAGCACAGACATCTTCCATAACAATACAATGACTGAAAACTCAAGGGGGCGTGCCACTTTGAAGCTTAATAGAAAGGCAATGTCCATACATCTGTATGGTCCAAGAACTACTCAAGCATAGCAATGCCTTCAGCACAGTGCACGCAGCTTTCTTTCCTGTTACCCAACAGCGCACTTCTGATGTGGAAAGCAAGTTAATGTTCTCTTTGCACAACTGCAGAAACTAGCATGGTAGCCCTAGAAATAAACTACTTACTCTATAAAACAATCAAGGCTAGATTAAGTTAGTATGTGAAAGACTGCAGAAAAGGGCATGAGACTGGCAGGTTGCTGACATTCTTTTTTAAAACCATGAAAGCACTTTGCAAAAAATGACGGAGACACAGAGAGATTTGCAACTGCCAAATCTTAGATGATGATTCAGCAAAATAAATTCAAATCAAGGTAAGTTCTTCAGGAAGTATGCAATTTTCCTCCTTTTCTCAAGTTGAATTTTGGAGTGAGAATTTCCACAAAGCAATTCCTTGAACACCAGCACATGTTCCGGAGGCAAAAGGACCAAAATTATCTGTCACTGGCAGAGCAAAGCTGCAGAAGCAGGACAAGAACTAAAAGAGGCAGCAAGACTCAACCAGCAAGTAATCTCCCAGGTTTCTAGTCGCCCGTACCTTTTGGTATTCTATCTATCAGGCACTGTGATAACACTGAGTGTAGCTCACATCCATGGTCTGTTGAACTGTGGATTTCAGCTCTCCTTTGGATAAAGCAGGTTATTTCTAGGAACATCTCTTCATTTCTCTCTGAATTGCAGGCCTCACCAAAATGTGGCTCGAACCATACTGGCAGCACAGTCTGAATTATTGTACAAGCAGACCTTTTGCTGTTACACCTCCTAAATGCACCAGGTTGCTTCGGCACATCATGTCCTGCTTCTGTGACATTTATTTCTCCTCTTCAAAATGGAACCACAAGAACTTTGAAAAGGAATCAGGCTGCTCATCTGCACACAACCACATATGCAAAGAGGTATTTTACATGCACTAAAATGTCTCCTACAGTGTTTCTCTAACTGACAATTTACATGCTATACATATTTCATAATTTTATGTATTAATTTTAAATGAGCTTTCCAGGCTCAGGGCTTTAAGATACTTCATTAGGCTAAAAGTCAAACAAAAATGTTTTTCTCAACCGTTATAAATTAGGAATTTTGCTGTGCACTATATATATAGTTTATTTTTCAATGTTAGTCATACATTTCTATGCTTACAGAGCACTGGTAATTAAACTGAAGCAACATAAAAATTAAAATGCTACCTAATTCCTAGACCATTCCCCCACAACAAAACCCCCAGGATATTTCAGAATATTTTTATGGTTTGTCTATTTTATCATCAACTCCAAGAAGCAGCAGAAGATATGAAAGAAAAGGCCAGGCAGCAGCCCACCAACGCTGCTTCTCCAGGATCCGTATATATCACGATAAGGTCACCAATATCTCATCTACACCATCACCGCCAGGAGTAAAAGGCCAGCTGTCAAAAAATGGTGCAATTATCAGAACACAGGCAAAAAGCAGGTTCATGACACACTCTGAAGCATGAAAATAAGTCACAGAACCAGCAGACAAGTTTCCAGCTAGTTTGTGATAAATTGTTCTGTTGTGGTCTTAAGCCACGCTGCAGCACTGACTTTTGATAATGGAGATTGTAGATGTTGTGTCAAATCCCGGTTTCTCCTCATTTACTATTGCTTTTTAATACCCAAGCCTGTATCTTATGGTATTTATTCTATTCTTCCACTAGAGAAAGGCAGACACCATTTTTAAAGACCAATTCAAATGTAAGTTAAAGGCCTTAGCTGTTGATGCGATGAAGCTATCCGTATCTAGTATCTCCAGAAATGCTAGCAAATGTAGTCCTAGAGCTTCATGGAGTCGCCTCACAACTACCTTTGTATTTGCTTATGCAGTCCTACAGTTACAAAATAAAGGACACATACAAAACATTACCAGCCAATTCATATTAATACAAAAATACATATAACACATGGGTGTATTAGTTTATAAATATTGTATACTATTACGTATTACAGCAGCAGTGAAAGAATTTAAAAATTAACCTGCTAACAGGGAGCACTGAACACTTGAGTGGGTACTTCCAAATGTTCCAACATGCTCGGTATTGATAAGGCCCCGTACATCAGCGTTGAAAGCAATCTGTGGCAAGACACACCTTCATCCCGACACCACCAAGTGCCAGGGCACAAGAATTTACACACTAAAGCATTAACATGAAAGTGGCAGCACATGACAGTGTGCATTCCTACCAACAGGACTCAGGTCTTAAAGCTAGTGAAAATCTGCATTTTGAAGTTACCAAGTCCTGAATCAGTACCCTGCTGTTTCCCCTCCACTGCCCCAAGAGCAAGCAGAGCCTCCAAAAGATAATGAAGTACTCTGGTTACAGAAAGATTGATTTTCCAACTGCAACTGTATTTAAAACTGAAATTCATTACAGCGCAGTATTTCAGGAACATGTCCTCCAGATTCTTAATCTCAAAGCAGTGTACTACTACAAACCCTGTTCCTGTTTCATTCAGACTATTAATGCATCCACTTCAATCTCTTGCACAGCACTAAAGTATCAAGATGTCTCAGGAAGGAGATGGCCTTCCAAAAAAATGTAACTGCCTTCCTACACCAACTATTCCTAACCTACCACGTGATGTTACTAAACCGGACACCATGTGACTGAGAACACTGAAACAAGAGACAGAGTGACAATCTTCAAGAGTTGGGTGATTTAGCTGAAACAGTGACAAGCCTTCAAGAAGAATTTGTGCTTTCCACTGGTAATTGTTTAGGTTATCGTTCATAAGATCTAAAAAAGTCAGAATTCACTTTTGAAGAGAGAGCTCAAAAATACATAAATTCAACAACAGTTTTAGGAAATTCTTTTCCCCTCAGAAGACTCCCAATATTAAAAGAATAATCAGGAATCCCTAAGGTCAAACAGCTCTTAAAATAAATACAGTGCTGTGCTTAAAAGCATCTCACCTTAGGAGAAACCTAACCCTAAAACACAGATTCAGCAACAAAACTGGGACCGAAGCTAGTTCAACAAATACCTGCCCCCTGAAAGTACTCGACAGTAGCCTAACATTTCTGTCACTAACTGAAGCACTGAAAAATCCCATCAGCTTCTGAAAAGTAAAGACAATCCTAAATAGTTTTCAGTCTCTTAAATGCAGGGAGTTAGGCACCTAATTAACTACTGCTTATACAAAAGCTATCGGTGCTGTTTATCTGTTTTATTAAAAACACTTACTGAGGTTACTGTGCCACACCTGGAGAAAGCTGCGCAAAGGCACTGAGCAAGTGTTCACCAGTCAGGCTGCTCAGGAGCACAGAAGTTCTGACAGACAGACCGACACCACGTTTTACCACAGCCACACTCTAACCCACTCCACTGGGGAAGAAACAGGGCCGGTTCTCAGCAAAGTCTCTTTCTGAAATCACGTCTCAGCTCATCGCAGACTCCCACCCTCCCACACCAAAAGCCGTGGGAAACAACCCTCCAACTGCAAAACCGGAACTGCCGGAGCGCTGGTGCGCTTTAGGAAAGCTATCCTCGCGCCAACGGGCGAGCGCTCAAGTCATTCAGCAATGTCTTAGGCGCCCATTTCCCTCAGAAGTCTCTGCCAGCGTGCCCGGTCCCAAGCCCCCTGTCCTGCCCTTACTCCTCGCTCCCTCTCCCGGAGGCGAG
>NW_010432428.1:52031-54599 GCF_000710305.1 Buceros rhinoceros silvestris | reverse complement strand
GATCATTGATAAAGATATTGAAGAGGACAGTATATATATGCCAGTTGATTCAAGACTGTAAGACTAAGTAGGTCTCTAATGATAAGCATCAATATTATCACAGTGTTATCCACTTTACTTTAGGATGTGCACCATAAAGCTGTTCTATCAGCAACAGGATGTTAAGCTATTTAAATGAATAGTTCTTTAGTACAACCATCTTAC
The DNA here is from genome assembly GCF_000710305.1 of Buceros rhinoceros silvestris. Lineage (NCBI taxonomy): Eukaryota > Metazoa > Chordata > Aves > Bucerotiformes > Bucerotidae > Buceros > Buceros rhinoceros. The sequence goes on along the minus strand of NW_010432428.1, from coordinate 54,395 downwards.
AGACGTTATTGTCCTTTTTTTATATAATTTTCCGTTACATATTATCTTTACCAAGCACTGCATAAAACAGTCTTATTAAGCTGGAACTGGCAGTTTCCTTTATTTTGTGTCTTTTGTACTGAAAGGTTTTAAGGGCTTTTTGTTCAGCTGTCCTGAGAATGTCTGCTGAATCGCCTCATGATCTTCTGGCCAGTTCTTACTTGTGTTTTTAAGCTGATGGCAAGGTCCCATTGATTTCTTTTAGAGCACTAAGTTTGCCTGCCGCCTTCTTTTCTCTCCATTCTGCCTTTGGCTTCACTTGTGTTTTTAGTACAGTTGTGAGAATCTGTTTTCTTAATGTAAGTTACATTTTATGTCTGTGTGTTGGTAATTCTCTCCCCTAAATTTCCCACTTGGCATATCAAAGAGTAAAATAAGTGCAAATTCCTTTGCAAATATTTTGATATTCTGAGACTTTCTGTGACTTCTCTAATGACATACAAGCTGCTTTGATTTGTCTACCCCCTATTATAGACTTGTTCTGTTACTCACAGTTTAGTGTTAAGAGTATTACATGTGATCTTTAGTTGGAGTGGAAGCTTTTTTGGTCTTATGCATGTATAATAGATTTCTTTCATAAGCAAGTATCAGAAGTTTATTATTAGGTAGTTACATTAAATTAGAGTGGGAATTTTGCAGTTATGCAAATGACTTGAAAGACAGTGAGGTCACAACCCCAATGGATTTGGAGGTCTTTTGTAAGTATTGTGTAAGTATGGAAGATGATACCAGTCTTGTTTGGAAAGACTTGAAATATAGCTTGAAAAAGAACAACTGATAGTAGAGGGTGAAGAACTGAGCAACAATGCATCCAACATATATATGTAGGTTACCTTATTTTTGTTTTCTTAAAAAGAAGAAACAACTTCCAATCTAGTTTTCTTGTTTCAGTGCCTGTATTAGCCTTTGGCCCCATGACTCACCTTGCAGAAAGAGCCAGGTGAAAGTAGAGAGGGAAGACTTTGTAATCTGTGGTGCCTGCTGGAGGCCATAAAAGAACAGAAGGCGGTATTACAACTCTGTTAGTCCTAGCCCAAGGAACCAAGGCAGACCCAGACTCACAGGGTCTTCCCTTCTGTGTTCATCTGATTGTTACCAGCAGCACTTTAAGTACAGAGTATCCTTTGTTAGAAGAACAGATGTTGATCTTCAAATTGACTAACAGCTTGCGTCTGTAGTAATGTAACATCACCGTAATGAATGTGCTTCTGACTAAGATAGACGGCTGAAAATGGTACGTGTTACTAGAAAACTAAAAGGCTTTCATAAAGCCCTTAACTTTTCCTCAGAGATAAAAAGATGTTTTCCCCTTATTGCCAAACCCTAAATCATCATTATTATCTGTTGAGGGGCCAGGGGAAGAGTGCTTTTTTCAATGGGGGTTACTAGTTATATTTAGCCTGTTTTGACTTATGCAGTGTATATTTTTTAAAGAATAAAGGAAAACCCTTCATCAGTTGGCGATAGTTAAACACTTAATAAAATCCCCCAGGTGAGGGGTGGGGAATGCTTCATATTGAAATTCATCCCATGTCTATTAATTAATGTTGGTGTAAGACCATCTCTTCTATGTGATAAAGCATCTCAAGTTCTACACCAATATGAAACAATTCAGATGATTGCGGTAAGACAGGTGAGAAGAAGGATGAGAGGAATTTTGCAGGGGAAAGCAGCATCTGTTTGGAGTTTCTGAGCTCCACAGACCTAGAGTTATATTTGCATGTGGTTCAGTAACTGCTCTTTTGGGAAAACTGTTTGAGCTACCAGCTGCTGTTTCTAGTTTTTCCCATCTCAGCACTTCTTTTACAAATTGGGGTATGTTGCCTCAGTGAAGCACGCGTGCTCAAGTTGAGAAGATGAATTGACTCACAGACAATTTATCTCTGTGCATTTAGACTTCATTTTGAAGGAGGAAATCAAACCACAGACATCTGCATGCTCTCCTCACTTTTCTGTAGAATCTCTTCTCTGTGAGGTAACCTCTTCTCTGTGAGGTACCCAGGAAGTATTTTTAAAAAAAAAAAAAAAAGTTAGTTTTCCTTGAATATGTAGCAAGCAGGTTTTTTAATGATGCATTTTCCACTGTTTGAACTATTAACAATATCAAGTCTAGTTTTTTCTCTGGTTTTGTTAAGAATTTCTTGGGAGTCTCTAGAGACGATTGCTGGGAGCTCTTGCATATTGGATGAAAGAGCAAAAGAAGCTGAGTACTTAACAAAGGCACCCTTGGTCCCAGGTGCCCGTCAAGCTGTAGAACTGAAAAAGTATTTTTAAAAATAGAAAAATTTTAAAAACTGAAAGAGCTTTAAGAATGTTTTGAAGAAC
>NW_010432428.1:44213-51900 GCF_000710305.1 Buceros rhinoceros silvestris | reverse complement strand
CACCCAATTAATTGCTCAGTTTCAGTCTCTTGACACTTTCATCGCAGTGTCCCATTCTCTGTGCAATTTTCCAGTGATACGAGACCTGGTTATCTTTTTCATTTTTTCTTGGTGTTTTTCCTCCTCTGTATATAAATAGAAGAGGGAAACAGAGACCTCTTACAAGACCCTTGTCTACCTTCTTCACAGAAACACCCTAAAGAAACAGCAACAATAACAAAGCTTGTGCATGGTTTTTCCATTTCACCTTTATTGAAGCTTATTATTGGCTGCTGTTTTGAACATACTCTTGTGCACATATACTTCAAGCTGGTAAGGGGGAAAATTGTAAGCATTCCCCTTTATTTTGCAGTGATTGTGAGTTGCTCTCCTGTCTTTAAGGTGTTAACATTAGCAGCCATAGGAAACTTGTGTGCAGCTGGGAGAACATGTGGTGAGAGGTGTTAATGGCTTTGTGGTCTCCCAGTAATGGTGACATTAATGAGTCTGCCCTGTAACTCAGAGAGTTTACACACTACCGTGTAGCATCACTGGATTAATTACTCAATTTTCATTCTGGAATATATGATGACATTACGTTTACAGCTGTCTAGAGACGTTTGTTTACCGTTTACCTGACAGTCACTAACAGCTTTGAAAATTCTCATTAAATTGTTAAACGATGGATATCTTGTCCTTCTTCTTCCAAACAACCATAAAAGCAATAATAACACTTGTTACTAAGGCTGGTATTAAATATATTTATTAGAGGAAATATTTGACTGAAAAAAATGAAAGAATTGTTTTTTTATTAGCTGCCTTTTCTGTTCTTTTTAATGGGGACAAGATCATCATCTATGATCTTTGCAAATCCTTCACAACCATGAAAAGCAGGAGGTCACAAATACTATCTTGATTACTGGTTAATTTGCTCAGGTTTATTTTTAAAGACAGGAGGAATCAGAGGAAAGAAAAACACTAGCTAAAGATCACTGCTGGTATTTCTGTGGAGTGCTTCAGCTTTTTATTGCCAGTTATTTAGTTTTTTTATTAGCTGCCTTTTCTGTTCTTTTTAATGGGGACAAGATCATCATCTATGATCTTTGCAAATCCTTCACAACCATGAAAAGCAGGAGGTCACAAATACTATCTTGATTACTGGTTAATTTGCTCAGGTTTATTTTTAAAGACAGGAGGAATCAGAGGAAAGAAAAACACTGCTGGTATTTCTGTGGAGTGCTTCAGCTTTTTATTGCCAGTTATTTATCGCAGCCATGCTGAGAGTGCTTGCCATTGTGCTGAACGCTGCGCAAATGTGTTGTGATGTACTTTGTGCTGAAGGTCTTGAAGATAAAAATAAACAACACAAAAAGTAGAAGGAAGAACAGAACACCATGAATAGATGTGCTTACATTGACGTCTGAGAACGGAATGGAAGAGAAACTGGAGTCTAGCTCGAGATCTGTGCCCTGGCTCATACTGCCTTCCTGGAGCACTCTGTAGCCAAGCTTACACCATGTGTTTTGACTGATATAACCTTGTACAAAGTGTGAGCACTGAGTGGTGTAGCTCTGCCAGCTGAAGTCTCAGGTGTGATAGCCGCATTGTTTAAGCAACATATGCTGCATGAAGAGCAAGGTAGGCAGATAGGATTGAGCAAGTGCAATGGCAAACTCGAGACGGTGATAACATACCCACCTCACGAACATCTTGGTAGTGTTGCAACACTCTAGTTTTGCACAAAGCTTGGATCCTCTTCTGGTGAGCTCTGTGCCAAATCATCTTCTTCCCAGATGCAGGGTGGGGAATGCCCCACTAAAAAACAAAAGAGTTATTTAAAAAAATATTACTAAAGCAGTGTTGTATGACTACCTTTAACTCACAGAAATGCCAAAGTGATCCAAAACAAGATGCTGATTCTGACTTCCCAGATGTTCATCCATTTGGTATATAAAATGTGATGTAAATCAGGAAATGTTTTTTCTTTTTTCTCCTCAGGAATTTGGAAAGTCTTGGGAGGAAGTGCAGTCAGAGGATGACCGGGAATTACTAGATAACCTAGAAGAGTAAGAGTTACTTATGAGACCATTATAGTGGAAAGTAGTTACAGGGAAAATGTTGTACACAGTTAATATACTGTTAAAATTTGTTTAAGCCAATCAAATTGACTCCAAACTCTTCTTATCTTCTCCACAACAAGGACTGTAAATTTCGTATTTCAGCCACAAGCCTGTCTTTTGTTTGCATAAGCTCAAAGCCTTTTGGATTTGTACTGATGTTGGCAAAACAGGTTTCTTCACTTTTTTTACTTTTTTACCAAAAAACAGTTGAACAGGTTTTGCTCAAATTTAAAAATCAAGAGTGAGCATGAAAAATGTCAGCACAGGAAAGAAATGGTATGAAAAATTCTGATAACAGGATTTTGGAGAAAACTTCTCGGCAGTGCAGACTCCTCTGCATTCTTCTGTGGTCCAGATCCTCAGCTCACTGCAGAGTTTGCTTCCTTGGCTGTCGAGAATTGAATAAGCAGGAAGTAATTTGTGGGTACCAGGGCCCCTGATCTTCCTGGTTGTGTCTGTGACTTGAGCTTGATTTTACTTGATTGTACCTGGTTGCAATAATATTTCTATCTCTCAGCAGTATTTAAGTTCTAAATAGATGTGTTGGTGAAGTATTCTCTAAAGGTCTAAAGGTAGCATAAATTAGTGGCTCTGTCAGGAATAATAATATTTGATAAGTGATTAACACTTAGAGTGAGCTCTTCCTGATGATTGTGTCTTTACCTGGTGTAGTGAAAGATTAAAAAGGTATAAAAGAATTTTAAAAGGCCTTATAGAAATAAACACTGAATGCAATATTTGATGACTTGCCATACTGGATAGAAACTGAAGTTAAGATCCAGTTTGTTAGTGCAGTCAAATTCAAGGAGGACTTAACTGCCTGTCTGCTCAGGAATTACCCAACAGTAACTGCAGTTATTCTTGAATTTGTAATCTTTTTAGACTGTAAAACAGATTCTAATCATGTATCCAGCTATAAATCCACACTGTCTCTTCCACCGCTTTAAAGTATTCAGTTTCTCTGGATTTATTTCTAGTGCTGTGAGTGTAGAATCTGAAGTGCCCTTTCACAAAATGTCTCTCCTCTTGTTCACAATCAAATGAATCTTTTTGACTCTTAATCATAAGAGACTGGTCTGACTGGGAAGAGCATCCTGTATGTGCAGTTTGCCTGTTCTGTGAACAACAAGCAGACACCACGGAAAAACTGTATCTTCACATGCAGGTAAGACTTGTTTTAAATGACAGTTCTTTCATCACTTTTGAATTAAAAAGTAGGTTTGCAGCATCTGTGTTAAGATTAGATGAGCTGTTGCATTAGAATGCCCTCTTTAGCACAGAACTGAAATACTGCATGTGCCTCCAGCAGCTGTTCTCTAAAACACACAGAGGAGTGAAGTTTTATACTGAGAGCTATTACTTCTGAGTGTACAGACTGGTACAGACAATAAAGAGGCAAGACCTTTAATACTATAATGGCTTGATGATTTAATACACTTAATGGTTAGCATCTCTTTCAGTTTTAATAAACTATTGAACAGAAGCATTGTAGTTTAACAGAATACAGAAGTTTCTGATGAAACAAGTTTTGCAGATTTGTTTCATACATTAGTGTTTCAGTGTCTATATTCATATGTCTATGTCAGTCTATGAAAAGCTGAGCTGGTTTTTACTTGGAATAGTAGAAGTAGTGGAAATAAGGTATTTTTTCTTTCCTTTCTTTTTCCCTTCAGAAATCACATGGATTTGACTTTCCTAAAATAAAGTCAGAGCATGGTGAGTAAGAGATGCTGTAATTGTCAGCGTTTGTCACTAGTGTGGAGAAAACCACATCATAAGAATAGTGGAAAACAACTGTGTCAATTTGATTTTTGTTCAGACATTTAACTTTTCCATTATGGAAACTGTTTCTGCCAGCTTATAAAAAGAAAGCCAAGAACATTGTATTTTTCTGGAACTGTTGTTAGTGCCAAGGGTGTGTGCTATTTTCTTTAGAATCACTGGATTCTTTTGCAGAGTAGCTTCTGCAAATACCCACTCTGTGAGTCTCAGGTTTGGCTGCTGAAGCCCTGGGAGATTTTGATTGGTTGGTTGGTTTTTATTATTATGCCCGTTAATACTTGCTTGCAAGTTTGAAGGCTGTGCTCTAAGCTTTGTTTCGCCGATGTTTGCTTTCTGCTGTAGACCGAGACAAAGCAAAGTGCAATTTTTACGTTAAAAGAAGGGCTAGTTGCCCTGCAGCTGGGAAAAAGTTTTTGTTCGGTTAAGTTGCTAAGTCACAGGATTTAGGCAGTGCTGGTCGTCAGTCAACTTCTATCAATCTTTATGCTTAATCCAAGAAATTTGTAAATTAAGTCTTATATTACCCAAATGCTTATTTCCTGCCATCTCTCCCAGGTCTGAACTTTTATCAGCAAGTCAAGCTAGTGAACTTCATCAGAAGAGAAATCCACCATCGTCGTTGTTACAACTGCCAGGAGAAATTTCAGTCTAAAGGAGGATTGATAAGTCATATGGAAGACACTAAACACATTACATTCCTTCCAGCAAGATCTACATGGGATCAACCACAGTAAGGGCACACGTGGTTCTTCCAGCATTTGTACTGTTACTTGATAATGTCTGTAAAACAGTAAGTTGAAAGTTCTGGATTTTGCGAGTGCAACAGTGCCTTGAGCTCCCCATCTCTATTGGCCCAGATAAAATAATAAGTGGTCCCAAAACTACTCAGAATTAGAGAATTCTGTACTGTCTGAAGTTAAAATGAACATGGGATACTGCTCTTCTAGTTGCATCCAGAATGCAGTGTCCCCGTAAGTTGTGTCTGCACTGTCAAATCAGCATGCTACAGAAGTCTGTTGTTGCAAAATTGTCTTTTGCCTGCATTTGCAGTTGTGCAGTGAACGGCATATACGGTGCGCTCAGTCCACGTTCCCTCCTGGTGGAACCAAGGTTGAGTCTGTGCACCAAAATGACATCTCAAATGTCCCTCTTGTAGTAGACAAGGTCTTCCAGCTGTTGGCTCTCTACACCTGGATATATGGTTCTAGAACCAAAATAAATCCCTTCCTTTACATGTCTAATGTGGATATATGCATGGTGTCTCGCTAACCTTAGCATCAAAGCAAGTTGGTTGTTTGCCCTTAGTTCTGTCTATAGCAAACAGAGAGTGTAACATGATGATGTTTCAGTTTGTAAATAGGCTGAATAGGTCTGAATAGGGATGATGCCATAGGTAGTAGAGCACAGGGAGTGTTCTATCTCAAACACCTCAGTTCAGCATTTGTTATGGGACAAATCTGTATCTGCGGCCTCAGTTTTGACAACATACAGGTGAAGAAATAGGGGTTCTGACTTATCTGTGGCCAACTCTTCTGTAGGACTCTTCTAAGATGTACATGCCAGTTGATTTTTTTGGGTGTGCTGTTTACTTTCATTCCAGACAACCAGACTTTCTCATTTTTATTTTTTTAAAATCTATTCTTAAAAAATACGTTCTTTCTATTTCAAACAAAATATGTGACTATCCCATAATTATGCCTTGTTGCTTTCAGGTATTATTTTCCTACCTATGAAAATGATACACTCCTGTGTACGCTGTCAGACAGTGAAGATTCGATAACTGAGGATCAAAGTGAAGATATCCCTGTTGTAAGTGAAGATATATCCAGTCTAAAAGCTCTCAAACAGAGCAGTGTTTTAAACCAGCTCCTGTATGAAGAGGGCAAGAGTCAGGAGAAATTTTGACTTTGAATTGCAGTTGCTGACCTTTGAGTGTTTCTTCTGCAAGGCAAAAAAACCCCCACATTCTTTCACTAGTGTTGGAATGCAGTTTAACTCATAAATATTATCACTGGGCAAATACCACATGAATGGGTATGCTAAATAAAATCGAAGTGTAAACTTTTTTGGTTTATCTTCCTTTAAACTCTAGCTCTATCTTAAAATTAAATGTTGTCTTTTCTGCTTGGCTCTCCAAATACTTACAGTATTGTTTACAAATAGGATTTTTGATCTTTTTTTTTCTGAATACTTCAGAGTTGCAGTTCTAATTAAGGCAATCTTGTTAAATGCACAAACAATTGAGACAATGCATCTTGATAGATGAGCCAATGAGTGAATCTTCTATGTGTTATAGTTGCTAGCACACAGAAAAGATCATAAATTCTTCTTGTGTTACGTAAAGCAAATTTTGCTATTTTTAATCTTCGGTCTTTTTCAAGGAGAATACAGATCCGTGTATCTTTATTACTCATCATCAATATATAAGATATGTATGGTGCCTGTTCTGAAAACAGGCTCAGAGATACCAGTATAACCAGAAAACCCGTGGCTATCTGACTGCATGGAAAGCTGCCAATCCAAAGCCTAAAAAAGCATAGGAAAAACTGCAATCTTGGTTGCATCAAAGATCCAAAGAATTTAAAGTTTCTTGTATGGTGATGAACTGAGATGCAAAAGAAATCATTTTTTAGGGCATTGCAGACACTTAAATCCAGATTAAATCCTCAAAATCTCAACTCAGCTGTCCATTAAAGTTACTGTGTTTCCTTTGATATTGAACTTTAAAATTCCTAAAGTAACAAAAGGTCTTTAGCATGTCCAGAAAGCACCTCAGACTTGATAGGGCAAAGCAGCTCAGAGCACAGGTCCTGCTAAGATGATCCAAACTAGGTATTTCTGCCTTTCTTTCTCCTCTGAAATCTTAAGTCATTCCAGAGATCAGGTTTGGCTTTCCTTGATACATATAACTGCTTTCAAAACCAGCAGCACATTATTTTTAGTTCTTTAGGTCAATGTTAGAGCACTTGTTCAAGTATGCGAGTCTCGGCTCAGTACCCTTTCCTGCCTGGGAAGATGCAAAGCTATAGCTTTGCCTTTGTGCAGCCCTCTTTACCTGGAATAGGTTGCTGTCAATAAGAGTTGTTGTTTTTCATTATATGGTGGTGGAGAATTATACAGCAGTCTCTCGGAGCAGGGGCTAAAGTTCGAATCTTTACCCATGTTCTGCTAAGCTTCTATATCAAGCCTAATTCATCCAGCAATATATTGCATCAGTTTCTTTTAATTTGCGTTGAACTTGCTTTCTCCTGACATTACCCAATATAACTGCTTTCAAAACCAGCAGCACATTATTTTTAGTTCTTTGGGTCAGTGTTAGAGCACTTGTTCAAGTATGCGAGTCGGCTCAGTACCCTTTCCTGCCTGGGAAGATGCAAAGCTATAGCTTTGCCTTTGTGCAGCCCTCTTTACCTGGAATAGGTTGCTGTCAATAAGAGTTGTTGTTTTTCATTATATGGTGGTGGAGAATTATACAGCAGTCTGTGGGAGCAGGGGCTAAAGTTCGAATCTTTACCCATGTTCTGCTAAGCTTCTATATCAAGCCTAATTCATCCAGCAATATATTGCATCAGTTTCTTTTAATTTGCGTTGAACTTGCTTTCTCCTGACATTACCCATCACCTACTTGCACCTCTCTTTGCTTCCTCTTTCTTATTTTCTCTTGGGCCAAGGTGCTCTGGAGGTAAGTTAAAGCACAGGATGCTAAAGGTACTGAGGAAGACAGATCAGCCACTTAACTGCACCATGAAACAGAGACAGAAGCAATATATGACTGTGTCAAGAGGAGATGAGATAGAAGTGGTTCA
>NW_010432428.1:33246-44119 GCF_000710305.1 Buceros rhinoceros silvestris | reverse complement strand
AGCAGGTCCTGAGAATACAGACAAAAGAAGAGGGAGGTGTAGTCATATGTCTGCATTGGCTTTGATTAAAAATTCAGGAGGAACAACCCCAGTAGTTTTGAACTAGAGTATCTGACCATCTTAAATAAGCTATAGAGTGTACTTCCTGCATTTCTCAATTTCTTAGTTTCACTGCAGCAACTGCAACAGCTGTTGCTGTTCTTTTTTTTTTTCTCTTTTAAGTAATTTTCTTCCCAAGCAGTTATTTTCTTCCTAAATTAGAGATTGATTCTGGTCTTTTCAGTCAGATTCTTAGCTGAGGTGGGAGTAAGAGTTGCTGGGTTTTACATTAATGGTAACTATGTTGAGCAATGGAAAAAATCAGCAAGAGAACTGTGGCTTAAATCAGCAGCACATGAATGTGTTTTATGGGAAGGCCATCTCAGAAAGGGACATTAAGGGAAAGACAAAATTTTACTGATATATCATAAAGTGAATTCGCAAAACATTTCGTAATCATGGGAATGTGATTCTGAGTCACTCAAATCCCTAAAAAATTAAACAAGAATGTTAATATCAGCAATATGGAATGACTGCTGTTCCTAGTGCTAACAGAAATCTGAAATAGCAATTTATCAGTGTAGAATTAAGAAAATATCTTGAGAGAAAATGTATAAATAACATAGATTGGTTGTCTTTTTTGAGTAAACAGGTAAAGGTACACAGAAAAAAGTTATCAGCAGCGTGTAACTGTTCACCAAAAATACAAGGAATATGAGAAGTCAGATTCGAGTTGACCTCATTGCTTAAAATACGAACAGCAAGCAACAAACGCAACTCAAAGTCTCCATAGGTTCACAGAGGGAGATGAGGTACAGCTTCTGGAGTAAAAATTGAATGCCTTCATTTAGCCCAATGATGTTTCTAATTGACATTTTGCCGGACCATGCTGTATTTATTTGGGTAATTGCTACAATTTTCCCTAAGCATTATTGTCCTCTATCTAAAGCACAGCCAACATCAGTGTCTGTTTTAAAACTGAAGTTATATTTTTGTCACAAATAGCGGACAACGTTGTGACTGCATACAGTGTATAGCATCAGCTATTATATGAGCAAATATGTTCTTCTAACAAAAGAGCACTTTTGGAAGCATTAAGACAAAAATAGTGTTGCTCTAAATCATGGAATGGACAGAGTTGGGGTTAGCAAATGCTCTGTAGTATCAGGATATCCTCTATAGATCAGGAGAATGAGTGGTGCTAATTGGTGTGAAAAAAGCTACACTGGTTTAAGTCCAATGCATATTTCTTAGGATAATAATTCCTCTTAACCTAGATCCTGACTCCTTATCACACTTTGTCTAAAGACAGCCCCTTGTTTGGAAGGACCTGGGTGAAAGGAGGAAAAGGCTTGTGTCCTGATAACTGATAATTCCTCCTGCCCTTTTTACAAACATCTAAATTATGTTTTTGATACTCTTCCACACACAATTTATTCTGACAATTCTGCACAGACTTAATCAGACGTACCGAGTTAATGGTCATTGACTTTCATTTAAGACACTTACTGTTTTCAGTTTCTGTATTAGATTTGCCTGGCATGCAGTGAGAGACATGGCAGTGGCTACTATCAGCTGGCTAAATGGTAACCGATGTGCAAAACATCGCGGTGTGTCGCTGAAAAGTCTCTCAGCTATTGTCATCTGTCAGTGCCATTGCTGCTTCTGACTTCTGGTTAGATCTCTGCTAGTGAGCGGGTTGTTTGGAAGGGCAGAACATCTCTCTCTTTATCCCATTTTACAGAGCAGTTGACCTAAATCTGACATGAGAAACTGAACTGTGAATAGAAGTATAGTCACTTTCTTCCAAGGTTACCAGTCCCTGTGCTCAAATTCAAGTCCAGAGTGGACACTGGACGTAGTTCTTGGCAACATTTACCATCCAGTGCCATTGAGCAGCAGCAAATTTCACAGCTTTGCTTATGACATGTTGCTGCATTAAATGATCCGCACTAGTTACATTTTACTTATATGTATACAGAGACAAAGGAGAATCAGAGGTCTCTGGAGAAAAGCTGCTTTTTACAGGGAACGATGAAAAATACTTTATTTTCCCTGGGAGTTTTTGCTAAGGCATGATGCTTTCTGGGCATTAGTTACGATAGGACGACTAAAGGATCTGTGGTCAAATTGTGCCCTCCTCTATCTCTGCCACATACCTCAGGCTTGGTTAGATAACAACTGTCCCATGGAACAGCTATTTGAACCCTGGAATGAATTACAGCTTCTGTGTAATACTCATTAGAATCAGCTACTGTAGAACTTCTACAGGCAGCAGTGGTTGCATGAAGAACCTAGTTCATGTAAAATCCATTCCTTTTCTCCAAGAGCACTGAATATGCTGTTCCCCATGATCTTGGGAGTTTTTTATGTATTGGAAGCTTTCTGCTACTAAGTCGCATTTAATTTCACTTCTTCCACCAGTGAAATCTTTAGTTGCTTCTTGAATTTGATTTTACAGTTTTTCCCAGACTTTTGCTTATGAAGATACAGATAATGTAACTATTTTAGAAATCACCATGTAACCCCTTAGTTGAACTCACATTTGGTATTTTACATCCCTGATAAATTCACTGTCTCCATTGGAAGAGCAGGGCAACTTACAGCTAAAAATGCATCATCTTTGCAGAAATTTAGATAGAAATAAAAGCATTTTCCTGCCACAAATGTTCCTTAGAACACGATTCTCTCCATCTGGTTTACCATCCTGAGACTGAGAAGCTGCCTGTGTGTAAATTACGTATGAGTCTAATATCCAAATTACCATTACAATCAATAAATGTAGGTTATGGATCATGGAGTCATTCAGCTCCCCCTAAAGTAAACACCTGAAATGTTATTCAGTTTCTTGCCCAAAGACATCTAATGTCATCTGAGGTGCTTGAAAATTACTGGTCTCCAGATGCTTCTCTTGAAGAATGCTGATCTCTCAGAGGTCTTGTGTCCATTCTGTGAACTGCCTATGAGTGTTTCAGATACCATGCATGCCTCAATCTCAGATGGCATTGAAGCATATGTAAGTCTAAGCAGCTAAATCCAGCACCTCTGGCTGGTAGCTAAATATCTCTTTCAGGCTGCATTAACTATAATGGAAACCTAGGTCATGTCTGTTCACCTACATTTAGACTTCTAAATTTAGTTATATTAATTTGGTGCTGAATTCTACCCTACTATTATGGAATTAATTTAATCTGAAGTAGATATCTACATGGGTCAGATGATGCGCTTTCTGGAATGGAGAACTAGCTTCAGTAGCTACACTGGAAATATCTAAAACTTCTGCTGCTCTGTTCTCACAGTGGCTTTGGGGACAGGAGGACAAATGGTTACCTTTTGCCACACATAGGTTGTGTTATCTTTGTTCTTCCTGTCCATGAATTATTATTGTGTCTGTATTTTTGTCTTGGAATTCCCTCCTGAGGCTGAATATGGGTGAAAAGGATGGTAATAGAAGTCCATAGACCACACTGAGGAATATGGCAAAAACCTGACTCTCCCATTTCCAGCTTTCTAACCACATCCCAGGTCATTCATATCTAAAAGTTTTTTTCACCTTATAAGCATTTTGGGTCAATACTGTATTTTTTCTTTTTTAAATTTTATTTCCAGCATTTAGCATGCGTGGATTAACCAGGATGAGTCCAGCAGGTGCAATGCAAAATAATGACATTGTAATGACATCCCCGAAAAAAGAGTTATGGTGAATGGTGATTAATTTAACCTGGTTCTTGACACAAATTATAGCAGTCTTTGTACCAACTTGACATGAAAGAGAGTATTAGATAGCACTTAAAATGACACATATCTCCTCTGCGAGGCCTTTGCAAAGGAGAGGCTTTGTAGGTCTGCAGGAAACTGAAAAGACCCCAGCGAAATGTGTCCCTTCCTCTGACAGCTCACACCTTTCAGAACCAACAGAAACCAGGAAACCAGAACACTGCAAGGACTTAGGTGTGAATTCAAACCAGAGGGCTTGCTGCTAGGTGTAAAATCTAAGCCAGATGTTAGTCATTGCTAATTATTATTTTTAAATCTACAGGCTGCTGGTGGTTTTTACAAGTTGTATATCTGACTATATTGCAAAGAAAGTACAAGGAGTATGAGGAGCCTTATCACAGGCACAGGAAGGAAAAACATATTGTTCTTTATCTCCACTTACTGCTTCAGCCTGCCCACACGCAGTCAGTCTCTTAGTGCTCCTGCAGCGTTTCTGTCACGGGTATCACCACTGGTATCTGTACTCAGACAAGAGGCATTCCAGAAACCCGGGCTCTTCCCCTTAGCACCATGAGGATTCCAGGAAGTGCCGGTGGCAGCTCTCTAGTATTAATGCTGTGCACCTGAATACTGGTAAGATGCAAATGTGATTCTTTAGTATAAACAAAAGCTTCAAAATTTCAAACTCTGCAGGGGTTGTGTAACGCCTTTTTGTATCACATCACATCAGTCACATGAGGATATAGTGAAATTCCTCAGAATAATTACAGACAGACTTTTGGCATCACAGCTGCATTGAGCATTATGAGACATTTTTTTATTTCTATGCTCTCTGGAAATACCAGAACAATATAGAAATAAATAATGCAGGAATTGCTGATTGCTCATTAGAGAGTCTGTAAACTGCCTGCCAGAGCTTTGCAGAGCTGAGCGCTGCTTTAACCTTTAGGTGGTTTTTGCTTTAAACTTCCAGTTGTATTGTGGTTGGTTTGTTACTTTCTGATCCACATCTGTCTTCGCACCATTTACAGAAATAGTGCTGTGAGTCTTCACAAATATTTGAGCTATTTTCGTAAGCTGCCTGATATTTTTGATTGATTCTAAATTAAATAAAGGGCAAATGAGCAAGGATGGAGCTTAGTATTTGTGAAGAAGGATCATGATCCTGTGACAATGCTGACTTACCATACATGACAGTAACTTACCATACATCTTTTGACAAATATTGTGACTTTCCTGTGTCTCAGGTTTTCGTATTTAAATAATTAGTTTAAAAGGTGACTTGAACACAGTTAAATACTTACTCCTTCAAGAAGAAGAAACTTACTTTTAGGGGTACATTCCTATAGGGAAACAGAAGTTAAACATTTTGAAAACAGTATCTTATAAAAAGAAGCTTTAGCTTCTGAATCAGCTTTTCAGAATGTCTGACTTGCCATCACTTGAGGTTTTTAAGTACATAATTAGTATTATGTAAAAGATCCTGTGCTTCCAGTCACATTAAAGATCTTCCAAGCATTCAGTGGCACACTAAAGAACACCAGTTTTCATGGTTCACACTGGTTAGAGAAGATGTTCCTGTTAGTCTCCTCTACCATTAAAAGCTGTAAGTCCATGCGCTTGCTGAGATTAAAAAGAAAATGCAAAATAGTTTGCAAACTTTAATCCATTTGATTGTTCCTTTGCTTTGTAAACAGTCTCCATGGAAAATCCTAGCTCTCTGAGAACTTTTCAAGTCCAGGTTTAATGTTTTCCTCGTAAAGTAGATACATATGAGGTAGGTAAGATTTCTCAGGATTCCCTTAAGCTTGCATTATTGTATGTAACTTGCCTTTGCTTCAGCATGAAGTAAGCATGAGTAAGACAGGACCTTTTTTCTCTATTTTAGCTGATACTTGGATAAGATTCTCTTCTCAAAAGTTACTCCAATGATAACTTTGTTCATATTCTCATCTTAACCAGAGATCTGAGTTTTCTAATTTGCATGGAGCCACTCAGCCAAACAGGCTGCATTTCAGGTAAGCAATCTGTGAAAGGACTGATCACTTAGTAATGCTGATACTGTTTCTGTAGACAAAGCACAACCAAAAAAATCTTAATGCTGGAGCCTTAATTTCTTTTTTTTATTTATTGATTTGGACAGAAAGCAATGGGGATCCCCTGGTATCCTCTCCATGACCCCTGGGCGGGAAAAATTCTTTTGGAGATTTTCACACGATGACTGCTTACACCTGTGGCAGTCCCAGAGTGCCCTCAGTGACACCTCACCCTCAGCGTAGTAGGGAGACATGGGAAAGCAGCATCTCCAGCTCTCAGCAGGATGCAGGGATTCATGCTGCAATGGAACAGCATGGACCATTTCCCCATTGATGCTGGCCTGTCCCCAATGACCTTGAAAAATCAAAGAGATGGAGTTTCTGCTGCTTCCTACTCAATTCTGGTGCCACTGGAAAAATTGTCTAATTGCCCCTAACGACTGGTTTGAAACCAGTTAGAGAGGATTCCAGTCAATCTCTAAAACTGAATGTCAGCATCCTGCCAAGCAAGGATTTTCTGCTATTTAGGTTTTTTCCATCTGAAAAAAGAATTTCTTAACATGTGTGACAGTGTTTATCCACGAAATTTCTTTCACGCTTTGTGCTGGTTAAAAAGGCACAGTCCAAGACCCTGGTCTCTCTTGTTCACACTGTTTTATTCCTTATCTCTGCCTCTGCCACAATCCTTCTCGTTACACTCAGCCACCTCCTGCTCCTCAGTCAGGTCTACCTTGCAGGTTCACAGGAGTCATCCACAGTGTAAGCTGACTCTGGTTCGTCTCCCATGGGATGACAAACTCCAGTAAGACTCTAGCAGCAACTGAAAGCTGACCTGAAAAGAAATAAAGGGCCTTGGGACGGAGAGAAAGAAATTTGTAAAAATGATGCTCCAATTACTACCTTAAAATGGATGAGAAATTTGAATATGCTGTGCAGAAATCACAGGAGGGTCAGGAGACTCTCTTGCAACATTGAGTGGGAACTTACAGTGACTTCCAGAGTGACAGCAATGGCTGGGAGGAAAAAAACTAAGAAAGATGACAAGACTACTACCAAACATTTTCTGTTAGAATTAAAGTATTAAGCTGAAAATACCAGGCTAACATCGTTGGCCAAAAATAGAGCCGAGGAAACCAAAGCATCAATCTGGCATCTAAGTGGAAGCTGCGGTTGCAGATGAAGCCATGTAACTGAGTGGGGTATCTGTTTATCATCTGAAAGCTAGACTAAATATTATTTCAAGTTGCTAAGGGTTTAACAGAGCTTAGTACATGTGCAGGATGTCTTCCATGCTGACTTAGGGCTTTGCAGAGGCAGGGGGAGGCACTACGTCCTGTTGAATATTGTTGATGGGCTGTGGACATGAAGTAAAATGTAAGAGCATGTTTACTGCATGTGCATGGGATGATGTAAAAATCAGTAGTCATGGGATCTTGCAGAAGGGCTTTTATAAAGCAAAAATGATAAAGTCTGTACTAGTCTATTGGACGCAACAATATCTGAGCATAATATAAACGGTTGACTGGTGTCATCTGTTGTGCAGGCTGTGAATTAATATTCTGGTGGGTACAAAATAGTAAAGGGAATCTGGATTTTTGTCTAGTTTCAAAGAACCAATTAGGTTTTTATCCTTTTAGTTACAGAGTTTTTATGTCTGCCTGTGAGAAGGCTATATCCATCCAAAAGATTCAGTCTTTTCCTCGAGGTGTTTGGAGTGGTCACTGCTTGCTCTTCTATTTTGTAACATATTTAACTCTTTGCACCTCCAAATTTAGATAGCGATTGAATCGGTCTTAGCTTGAACACATGGTGTTAAGGCAGCCATCTGTTTAAAAAGTCATTGACTTAAAATACCCTTTAGCTTTAGCTCTTTTCATTCCATGAATTTATTTTATTAATGAATTTTAATTGACATTTATTTTTGCCTCACATTATGTGAAAAATAGGAGGCTTAGAGTCTGTAAGCTGAAATTAGAAAAAAAGGCAGAAACTGTGTAATGGTGGTACATCTTGAGATGCAGGATTGCCAAAAATGTCAAAGGCATGCCAATAAATGCTTTCTTTTCCCCCAGAATAATCAGAAATCTTGCAAAAATCTGAAAATACTTTTTAATTTGTTTTCTGAAATTAAACTTAATTTTTCAGGAATAGGAGACGTTGAGAATACCTAGCAAAGAAAAAGTATTAGAATATCTGTTTACAAAGTAGTTGTAAATTGTTTACACTTGAATAGTGAGAAATAGGCAGAACAGCTGAGGTAGACCTACACTGACTTAATGATTCCTATTTGTTTTCTGAAATTAAACTTAATTTTTCAGGAATAGGAGACGTTGAGAATACCTAGCAAAGAAAAAGTATTAGAATATCTGTTTACAAAGTAGTTGTAAATTGTTTACACTTGAATAGTGAGAAATAGGCAGAACAGCAGAACAGAATAGAAATAAGAAATAGGCAGAACTGACTTAATGATTCCTTCCTAGATATTTCCTTCCCCTCCCACCCTCTGGTGAATCCTCATCTCTCAAACCGCCTGCAAGGTTTTGAGGGCCCTTGGTTCCCTCTGATTTCAAGGTTGTTGCCAGGGGTAGGAGCTTACAGATTCAGTCACCCAGTGAATTCACTCCTGTGGCTGACTGCTGCAACCAGTAACTGCACTAAGTCACACTACAATGTTTTTCCTAGTGAGCAGCAGTTGTTTTTATGGCAATGAGCCACTTAAATGCCTGCAAATACAGTAAGGGAGGGAAAGACACCTCTTCATTTTCTCCTCTTCCTTCTCCAGCATCTGGGGGACACAACTTCTTCCATCCTTCCGCTGTCCTGCAGCCAAGTGCACTTTAATTTCATGTAAGCTTGCCCTAGGTGAAATTGTCATTTTGCGGTGGTGGTGGAAGGTGATGGCTTCCCCATCATCTAATGAGCGCCGGAGGAGTAAGAAACTCTCCTGACTGCTCCTTCCAAAAGTATATTGTTTATATTCATCCCTCTCCACTTTGCAGCAGAACATGGAGTTTTATATCTGCCTCAGCAGGTCGTTTGGGGAGTTGCAGACAGCTGGTTCACTACCAAGCCTCGATTTCCTTAATCATCCCTTCACTTGAGAGCAGTAGATAACATGCCAGCTAAAACCACAACTAGAGCACTACTTATTTGCCCATAGCCTGCTGATATAGAAGTTCATACATGTGCACAGATTAATTTTCAGTGAAATCTCTGAATTTCCTGGCTATATCCAAGTGGGGATTTGGGTGCTTTAAAATTGAGTTGAATAGAATGGTCCCAGTTCCCATACTGGTTTTTTTCCTGCACTGACTTCTTGTCTGTGGATTTTACACTGTTCTCCGGAGCTGGGATTGCCTCTCTGGGCTGACTGCCCTCAGCAGAGGGCTATAGACCTGTACTTGTTTTGGAGCCATGTTCTTACACTGGTCTTTCTCTCTTGTGTCAAAACATCCATGAGACTGAAAAATGTTTAAGTACAGTCTTCCTGTGCAGGAGATACTTGAAACCATTTTAGGCAGAGGAAGAGATAGATCCTCACTCCTGCGTGACTGTACTAACTACGCTCTTACATGGCAATTCCGCCCACAGCGTGAAAGCAAGGCAGTGAACATTTTTCAGTAATTTAAAACTAGATGAAAACAACCTCCAGGGAAGACTGTGGGCTGCATATTTTACCTGGGAGAAATTTCTGCAGCCTTCATTCAGGTAATCGCATGCTAGTGAGCAAAGGGCTTTTGGATACAAACTTCCTCATCCTTTTCTGTTGGCTCCCCAATTCCTATGCTGACTGGACTGGGTGTCATCTTAGGATGCTTGTCCCTGTCAACTAGAGAGAGAAGACTAACACTAGCTTAGGGCTTCGTATTTCATGGCAAGGACAGGTACACAAATGCAGGTACAAGAAGGCAGGTATATGGCAAAGGCAGGTACCAGAATTGCTAAACAGCATCTGAGCTATTTGTGAAGGCATCAGCAATTCTTACACATGCAGAGAGCCACGTCCTGAGCAGGAGGAGAGTACTTCAGCATGGAGAAACCGTGGCACCAAGCAGTGACCAGAGCTGACTTGCTTTAGCACAAGCTTGGTTCTGGCACTACTCTGCTACGGTGTGATAATAAGCTACAATGTGGGGCTCGAGGAGGCTCGCTCATGTCAATACTGCTTAACTTCCTCGAGTCTTGCAGGTAACTGCTACAAAAGTAAAAAGCGCCTGTGCCATATCAACTGCCCCAAGTTTGCCATTATTTTATTAAACAACTGCAGAGGTCTCCCCTGTCCTTTTCTACACAGTGTTTCTGTTCCTATTTGAAATTGGTTTTGTCAGCGGTGACAGATTGCAAACTACCTTACCTTTAGAAAGTTGGCTGCTCTAGGCTCTGCATCCATTACTGTCATTTAACACATTGGAAGAAATGTAGAAACAACTGCTGCTTCCACACAGTGTGATACAAACTTCCTGTGAAAAAAATCAGATGTGATGTTTTGACAGCGAACATTGCTTAGCATGCAAGGCTTCTGAAATTAGCTACTTAATATGCTGGAGTCCGTGGACAAACTACAAATTGTTGCCTGCTTTCACAAAACATTGAATAATTTAAGTTCACAAATTCACTAATCTTTAGAGAGAATAAAAATGAGTTTGTGTCCTTTTGGGGGGAAAAACGTTCTACCTGAGACAGGCAAAACCACCATCGCTGAAATAGAAAGATTGAAGTGTGGCAGCTTCCCGTGATGACAGAGCAGTATTAAACCCTGTTTTTTCAGGAGGCACAGACCCCTCAGGAGCCTGTAATACATGCAGTCATTCATGCAAGGTGCAAATTTGCTTTCCTTGGTCGCTTTTGAAGCAGCCCCTGGAGCACCTGGCTGGAAAACACAGATTTAGGGCTTCCAGAAGAAAGGAAGGACTAAGTCTGTCCCAGTTTGTGGTTAGTGGGAGTGAGCAGGCTTATGAAAAGATGTGTTCTGTCACGTAAAAGTTATGTGCAGACTACAGTAAGTAGATGTCTTACCTGAAAGGACAGGAAGGGCTGTGGGACTGAAAGCCCCTGTACCCAGCTGTGCAAGGCTTCATCTT